>NW_015175437.1:74942-76871 GCF_001447785.1 Gekko japonicus
TGAGAGTTTATGCAAGCTTCGTCTTTGTATGAAATCTTTCGACCACATTAAAATGCTCCTTTTATCCCGCAAAGGTGTCTGGTTTTTTCCCACCACCACCACCACCACCATGAAAACATCGTGGACACGATCCACCCAACCTGTGGATCGAACACCTGCATGCAGTTAGGGCTTCATCTTCTTCATTCTACCTAGGTGTATGCACAGACATGCGTAGAGGCAGGTTGAAGGGATATTAGGGGTGATGGAAGGTGTAAGAATGCCTTTTACCTCACCGCCCAGTCATTTGCGTTATGGACAGAGGGGAGATACATGGGGACAAGAGTCCAGGGCTCATTTCGTAGAAAAATAGGTGCAGGAGCTCATTAGCATAACTCATTAGCATAACTTATTTGCATGTGCCACACCCCCTGACATCACCAGAAGTGTATCAGAAGGCAACACCCACCGCTCAAGCTCCACTGGACTGTTTTGGATTGCTAGCTATTGGGGGGGGGACGTGCAGATCTGTCCTTGCAGAGGAGGGAGAGCTTGTACCTGAATAAAACTTGGTCTTAAAGGTGCCGCTGGACTGTTTTGGACCGGGGGTCGGGGGGGGCTCTGCAACTTACCCGGCTGCTTCTTGCTCTGACTGAGGGCTGCTGGGAGCAGGGGGTGGGGCTTGTTGCATATGCCCGCCCCCTTGGGCTCTTTACTGCCGGAGCTCCGCTCCTGTGCGCTCCTGCAGGAAATGACCCCTGGACAAGACACACACAGAGGTCTCCCATGCCCTCCTGTCACTTTGCCTGCACATGTGTAGGAGGAGGAAAGGCTCTCTATGGCAGGGGTGTCAAACATGTGCCCCGGGGGCTGGATCAGGCACCCTGAGGACTTCTATCAGGCCCACAGTGGAACTGGCTATCTTTTGCTTCTTCCAGTTCTGCTGCTGCTGCTGCATCATCATAGGCTTGCAGCTTACAGATACACACCTAAACAGCATACTCAGGATTGCAATAGCACAGACATTCTGATGCAATAATTTGGAGCAAGAGGTGTCAGTTATCACACACTGTTAAATAAACAAAATATTGCAAGCGTGCTAATTTTTTAAGCCTTATAAAGTTTCTGTCCCTTATAAAGTTTCTGTCCCTTATAAAGTTTCTGTCTCCGCTACCTGGCATTACATTTTATGACACACATGGCCCGGCCCAACAAGGTCTCATTTATGTCAGATCCGGCCCTCATAATAAATGAGTTTGACACCCCTGCTCTATGGCCTGCAGCCTCTGTTCCCACTGCAGGAGTGAATCATGGTGACCTCTTTAGTCTTCTGTCTGGATTCCAGTTATTACCAGCATCATTGTAATAAACTGTACTAGTTCCAGGGTTTTTGGATGATGCATGTAAAGGTAAAAATAGTGTGCCCTTTTTTTGGTCTTATGCTGGTAAACAGTACTAGTTCCAGGGTTTTTGGATGATGCATGTAAAGGTAAAAATTGTGTGCCTTTTTTGGGGTCTTATGCTTGTCTTCATGCTGCCACGAAACATTCCATAAGTTTGGTGAATTTTGTAAGGGGGGGGGAGGAAGCGTGCTATGAGATTTATTTTAAGGGTCTTTCAAGTTGGATTTTAAAAAATCCACCCCACTTTTCTCCTCAGTACACAAAAATGTAATATTCTAAAAACACAGTTCACAAATAGAGGTGGTAAGTCTCTCCACTACCACAGACAGCCAACAGTGGACATCAGCCAGCCACATGTCCCATAACACAGTTGGTTCATTGTGTTCTCAAATACTGTTTCTCATGAATGTTCTGTTTTGTAGCACTCTCTGAAGACTTGGTGGGTTGGGGCCCTCATCACTATACCCAGAAGCAGGGCTATTTTGGGGCAGGAACGCACAGGAACGGAGTTCCGGCTGGCTCCCGAGTTGGCCACGCCCAGCAGGAA
>NW_015175437.1:76935-113778 GCF_001447785.1 Gekko japonicus
ACTCATTAGGATTGGCTACATTAGGGGTGTGTGGCCTAACATGCAAAGGAGTTCCTGCTACAAAAAAAGCCCAGGGTTTTGACAACAGAGTAAACAGAATAAGAAGCAAAAGGTAAGTGTGGTAACACGGGGGTGTGGTCTAATATGCTAATGAGCTGTGATGTCAGGGGTGTGGCTTAGTATGCTAATGAGTTTCTGCCATTGGGTGTGGCCTATTATGCTAATGAGTTCCTGCTGGGATTTTTTCTACAAAAAAAGCCCTGCCCAGAAGAGTATTCCACAAAAGGGGGGCAGCGATAGATAAAGCTCAAGCCCAGACTCTGGGAGTTCTTCCCAGCTTGCAAGAGGGCCCAGGCAACAGAGCTTGGGATGTGACCATTTTGATAGCCCGAAACGTGTGCTCTGAACCTTATTCTAAAACAGTGACAAAACTCATTAACAAACAAAACTCTTTAACCATTTGCACCATCTTATATTTCCTGACTGACAGTGGCAGCTAAAGAGTTTACTCAATGTTTCCTTAGATAATTGCCTAATAACTAAAATTAATCCAGACCATTAATTTTACTGGGCACTTTCAGTCATACATCCTGGGCATTTTTGAAACTCTGAAGAGTTTCAAGCCGAAAATGCGCTGAAAAAAAGAACCAGCAAAAGAGGAGGACTTACCTGAAACAGCTCAGCAAGCACGGCCGTGGGATCGCCGGCGCGCCTGTCTTCAGGAGCATTCGAGGCTCCCAGCCAAACTGCACATGCGCACACATGCGCAGCCGGCTGCCTCGCGCTCCCTTCTGTGGCTTTTTCCCCGGCATCTGATTGTGCCGGGGAGCAACTGCGCGGCAGCTCATGGGATCCGTCTGATCCCACCGCCGTGTGTTTCTTTTGGTGCAGCTTTACAAAGCCACACTTTGGCCGCATCAATTTCCCCCCGTGTGGCAGGGGCCATAGTTTCTTAAATCCACAGGTGCTGCTTCTAGTAGGGGGGGATTTCAGACTTTTCTGCAAATCTGGGGCTTTCCCCAGGGTTGTAGAATGATGTGTCTTGTCTGTCCATTGCTCCAGTCTCCAGATTTAAGTATCCACAAATTGGGCCATGATGAGAATTAGATATATTGATATCACACTCTTCTCAGTGTGATAGAATGTGATCAGCCTAGGCACACCTGTCCCCTTGAATTCAGTGGACTTTAAAAGGGGCACGACTCTGCTTAGGCGTCTGCTTGCATTGCGTATCAGTTTGCCTAGTCCCTAATCATAGAGGATAAGTTAAGATATAATAAATGCATCACTTACCTTGGTTGTGTGGATGTATAATAAAAAGGTAAAGGTTTCCCTTGCTCGAAAGCCAGTCGAATCCGACTCTAGGGTTGCGGTGCTCATCTCCGTTTCAAAGCCGAAGAGCCAGCGCTGTCCGAAGACGTTTCCGTGGTCATGTGGCCGGCGTGACTAAACACCAAGGCGCACGGAACGCTATTACCTTCCCACTGAAGTGGTACCTATTTATCTACTTGCAATTTCTTGCTTTCAAACTGCTAGGTTGGCAGGAGCTGGAACTAGAGACGGGAGCTCACTCCGTCATGTGGCCCCCGGGTCTCGAACTGGTCAATCAGGTGTGCAGAGAACCCAGCTTTAGAATGAAATGGCTCCATAGTTGCTGACAATGATCCCTGTCTCAGTAAAATTGCTGCATTTTCTGCTGCTTTGGCACTTCAGCACCACAACACACCAACATTTAATGGGCGGTAAGCTTTTCCCCGTCAATTTCCTTCCAAGAAAAGATTTGTCTCCTTAATGTTGGAATGTTGGTCTGAAACTAGCCGTTACAGAGTATGACTTGGGGGCCACCCAGGCCCATAGCCATGGAGGGGGCCTTTGGGGGCAATGCCACCCCACTGATGAGCACTGCCCCCTCAGACAAAAAATCCAGATTAAAAAAAATCAAAACTTTTTTTTAAAATGTAAGATGCGTGTGGGTATTCCAAAATGACCCCAGGCACTGTCAGGGAAGCTTCGGTTTTTTTTTTTTCCCCTTGCCGGAAAATAAATAGGTTTTTAAAAAATGAAGTAAAATAAAATTGCAAAAAAATAAATAAATAAAATTGCAGAATACGAAATAGAGTTGGAGATTCCCCCCCCCCCCCCCCTTCCACAGAAAAACAGCCCGAAATCGACAAGAGGACTAGAGGAGGACTAGAGGTCGCGGTGGAGCTGGAGCTGTTGCTTCTGCTGCTGCAAGAGGAGCAGCAGGTGCGGCCGGGGTGCCCCCCCCCCAATTTCCCCACAACCCCACCAACCAAACTTTCCTGGCTATGTCCCTGAGGCCACCCAAAACCGCACCTCCTCCTCTTTCTTTCCCCATTGCCTGCAACATCATGAATGAAATTTTATTATGGCATCCAGCCAGAGCAATCCAAACACCCCACCAAGGGGCACCGAAATAAAACATCACAAACGACACAATATAAAAATATAGAATACCTATAACAGATGCACCAAAATAAAAACACACTAAAAAGGAGAGAATTGCGATTTTACAAGTTAAGGTGTCCTTTTCTAATGCAACACCATGCCGCCTGCAACATCAAAACTATTACAAAACCCGAGATGCGATGTCGTCATTTAGCTGATTTCCCCACACTGAGCAGGACCAATGAAAACTTGGCTGGGTGTAGCTATTTGTTTATCTATTCAAATATAAACTGTGCTTCTTCACCATATGTCCCTCAAAGCAGCTTAAATACATTTTATAATCATAAATGCAATACAATTGCAATGATGAAAATATTTATAGAACTACCATCATCAGCGTACCTTCCTCGGTCTCAGTTTTATCGGTCTACTTAGAAGGCCTGTCTGGACAGATGCAGCTTTACCGATCACCGATCAGTTCTGCGGAATTGGCCTTGTAAATCTTCCTTGGGAGAAGATTCCATACTGAGGTGCTAAACCCTGCCCAGAAAGACACTGCCAATAAACCTACAACTGCAACAGTTACTGTAGTGACAGGATTTGGCTGCACAGTTAACTTGATAGGACTTTTCAGACTGCAAGTGAGAGAGGTTTCTAAGGGTGTAGTTCAAGGGGAGCAGGTAACTTTTTCCTTACCAGAATATTCGAGACACTACAAGTCCAAGTTCTTCCTGAGTGCTGATTCAAACTAAATATTCTCTGCAAGTACAGTAGAGACCTCTAGGAATGTGGAGTCAGAGCATGAAGATCCAACATCGACTTGCAGAGCCCCTTGCAAGACGTAGCCCTGGACAGTACAGTTAAGCTTGCCATGAGGAGCCCATTTTGGGTGTCCTCTCCGTAGTACGTTAAGACGCTGAACTGCAGGCTGTGGAAGGTCAGCAGTTCAGCAGTTCGAGACCCGAGTGTGCCGCAAGACGGAGGGAGCTCCCGTCTCTAGTTCCAGCTCCTGCCAACCTACCAGTTCGAAAGCAAGAAATTGCAAGTAGATAAATAGGGACCACTTCGGTGGGAAGGTAACAGCGTTCCGTGCGCCTTGGTGTTTAGCCATGCCGGCCACATGACCACGGAAACGTCTTCGGACAGCGCTGGCTCTTCGGCTTTGAAACAGAGATGAGCACCGCAACCCTAGAGTCGGATTCGACTGGCTTTCGAGCAAGGGAACCTTTACCTTTATCAGTAGGCTTTACCCTACAAATCTTGAACAGGAGGATCCCTGATAAATTTAACTAGGAACTTCAGAGTTCTTGATTGGAAATCGCTGGCTTAGAATTCTGAGAACAGGCCTGGAACGGCCGGCGTCCTTTAATCTGTGTCCCTGAGAAAAGAATTCTGTTGTCATATGTGGAGAAGTCCTTTCCAAGAATCTGGACACAGAGAGAGTTTGCATTTTAGTTTCCAGGTCAGCCTGTGCTGTCTAATTTTCCCATGCAGATGGTATCTTCTTTTTTTCTGGAAGAGCTCGCGGACTGCATTAGTATCCTCTTGTACCATATGTAGCTGTGTAAAGATGGAATTGGCAAAAGCCCAAAGTGCTCTCTCACGTGGCCGTAAATTACTGTTACTGGTGGAAACTGACAGGAAACTCCCGCGAAATCAGGGTTTTGCTCAACATCTGGAGTCTGAGCTCCTAATTCCCTCAACACGTATGGATAAAGCAGGTGAGGTGTCGTCTCTCCCTTCTTAACATCCTCTCCTCATTACAAACTTCCTCCCGTCTGAGCCCTTGAATTTTACAAGACAGATTTTCTTTACTCTTTGTTTGTCTGCATTTAAATAAAAAAAAAAGCCCACCAGCTGTTATTTCTCCAAAGGAATATTAGAGAATTCTCTTTCCCCCCCCCCTGTCCACCACACCTCCTGGGTCTTGCCTCAGTACACTTTCCATTGTATAATTCAGTTGTTAACAAAACACAAATGCTTTTCATATACGCTTCTGGAGCAAAAGCTCTTAGAATTTAAACACTTCGGCATGACTTCATGCGAGAAAGGTGTGTATTTGGCATGATTTTGTTATAACACGTCTCAGACTCTAACATTATGGGAGTGTGTGATCCAGACCTGATCATCTTTCCCTTCTGTGTAACCCCTGGGGCCAACACCCCCTCATAACTTTCCTATCCCATAATGTTCAAGTACAGCTGAGCCTCTTGCAGGGTTAAAGCCAAGCAGGGTTCAGTGTGAGTGAAAGGCTTCTTGGGAAGCCCAAAGAAGCTGCTGATAAATCTCCAAAGCAAGGATGGGATCCGGTTGTCATAAATGCATACATTTTTGGTGGTTGAAATATATCTTCAACACAGCTGGATGTTCAGTTCTTCTGACTTCCTCTGAGGTACTGTTCTGTCACGGTTTCCAGCCTTCCAAGTTTACAGCTACAAGTTCTGTCCTTTTATCTCCCCCCCCCCTCCACGGGTTCCTCAGGGATCAATGTGAAATCCTCTTCCCTTGATCTTCTGCCTCTTGGTTCTACCATCAGCTGATTTGGTATCCAGTGACAGTTTTATGCTGGCAAGTATGGAATGATTTATTGGGGTGGGGAGCCTGTCTCTCATCAGAGATCTTGAAGCAGGAACTGGAGGTCTGCAGAAGGTTTTCTCCGGAGGAGTTCTTTGTCTGCTTCAGGGTTCATATCTTGGAATACAAACTGTTTCTTTTCACCGCAGGCCTGTGTTCTTGCAAAGTCCCTCCCTTTTCAGGATTTATATATATATATATATACACACACACACACACACACACTTTGTATTGCTTTTCTTCCTACACACTACAAAAACTATACCCTACAAAACTAAAACTACAAAGAGAGTAACAAGAACCTTTGATAGGCTAATCAAATGCTTTGAGTGTATGTCTACATGCTAAAAATTAAATTCAGTTCTTTAAAATCTAATAAAAGTGTTCAAATAGAAATAACATAAAGGCATTTTTGATATTGTATCACATCTGGTTGAGAATATAAGTAAATTAAATGTCAACATAGGTAATCTCAGATCTTCACTTAGATTTCATCTTAGTTTTGGTTTCCTTCTTCTTTTTGCCAGGGGAGATTTACTTTAAACGTTTTAGGGGGCGCAGCTCCTAAATCCGAGTCAGAGTCAAAGATTTCACCCAAAGCCACGGAAGTAGCTGTACCGCCATTTTCAGTTGATCAACATGTCTTGTCTCTGAACAGTACCAAAAATTTAACTCATTCTCTCATCACCCAGGTTGTCTTCTCATAGGTTCAATTTATTCCCCTAGGACAGAAGTTAGCGCACTTGTCCTCTAGAAGTCCCCTAGATAAGACATTTGTCCGTTAAGAGTTTCTGTAGTCTAACCTGCACAACTAGGTTACCCTATTGTGCTCAAGAAGCAAAAACAAAGACTAAAATGTAGGGAAGGGAAGGGTGCTAGAAAGGAACATGATCGCCAGATGTTGACCACTGTCTCCTCCTTGCAAATAGATTCAGGTGGGTAGCCGTGTTGGTCTGAAGCAATAGAACTCCATGGAGAGAACTCCATGTGAGCTCCATGGAAAAATGGAAACAACCCATGACTAGGGTTGCCAGTCCCCTGGGTCCGGGCAGGGGTCCCCCCACTTCTGAGGGCTCCAATGTGCCGCTGGCTAGCTGGTCGGCAGGGGGAAACCCCATCCCCAAGTCCCACCCCCAAGAGCAGCCACCCACGGCAACACCTCTCCCTCCTCTCCTTCAGAGTTTTAAAGGGGCCCCCCAGCTGATCGGTGGGCCACATGCTCCCAACCAATCAGCTGAAGCCCTTTGAATCTCAGCAGGAGGGGAGGGAGAGGGGTGGCCACATCTTGGGGTGGGGCTTGGGGGGTGATCATGCCCACCTGCGAAATGCCTCCAAACCCCCCCCCCCCCGCTGGAGCAACGAGGGGATCTGCCAACCCTACCCATGACTCGTATTTAGTTCAGTCACCACCAGGTCAGGTGTTGTGCTCTGTGGGCTCATAGCCTCAACAGCATGATAAAAAGTAGAGACATTACCCTGCCAACAAAAGTCCGCATGGTCAAAGCAATGGTATTCCCAGTAGTCATGTATGGCTGCGAGAGTTGGACTATAAGGAAGGCCGAGCGCCGAAGAATAGATTCTTTTGAACTAGGTACTGGAGAAGACTCTTGAGAGTCCCCTGGACTGCAAGAAGATCAAATCAGTCAATCCTAAAAGAAATCAACCCTGACTGTTCCCTGGAAGGCCAGATAACGAAACTGAAGCTCAAATACTTTGGCCACCCAATGAGAAGGGAGCACTCACTGGAGAAGACCCTGGTGCTGGGAAAGATGGAAGGTCAAAGAAGGGGCCACCAAATGTTGTACCAACAGTAAAGGTTCCCTTGCTCGAAAGCCAGTCGAATCCGACTCTAGGGTTGCGGTGCTCATCTCCGTTTCAAAGCCGAAGAGCCAGCGCTGTCCGAAGACGTTTCCATGGTCATGTGGACTAAACACCAAAGCGCACGGAACGCTGTTACCTTCCCACTGAAGTGGTACCTATTTATCTACTTACAATTTCTGGCTTTTGAACTGCTAGGTTGGCAGGAGCTGGAATTAGAGACGGGAGCTCACTCCATCATGCAGCACACTCAGGTCTCGAACTGCTGAACTACCGACCTTCCACAGCCTGCAGTTCAGCATCTTAACCACTTGAGCCACTGCAGCTCCTGTACCAACAGTACAACATGTTTTAAAAGAAACAGCATATTCCGAGTTTTCAGTAAGGCAATTTTGCATTTCTTCCCAAATATTAGGAATGGAGGGGTGTGTAAGGATTAGCTGTTGATAAGCCTATAGATCTTACAGCCTTCATCAACTATTAGCTGTAAGTTCTTACTGATTGAGACCTGGTCGTTTTCGAGAGGAATTGGCCGACTGTTAACTGCATGCATCTGGCAGCCTGAAACAGGCTGGCTGGGGACACTTTCCTCATGCAAGGAGGCAGGGGGAGTTTCTGCCGGGACAGGACTTGATGAATGCGGCCAATGCAGAAGCAACTCCTTTTTCCCTCAGCCTGGAACGACAAGTCACTTTTAAGGAACTGCCTACAGTTTATGAAACGACTGTTTTTGTTACATTTGTAAGCCAGCTTTTTAGTTCTTATTTGTCTATGGCTTCCCTTTTAACTTTTGCTTGCGTTTTAGAAAGGTTTCTGTTTTTGCAAACATTCTATGGAACCTGAGGTCATTTTAAGTTCTTTTATTAAATGATTTTGTGTGTGTGTGCCTTAAGTTACATGTTGACTGCTTGCGTTCCTCCCCCTGGATATAGACCCAATTCTGACAGGGTGCAAAAAACCCAACCCAGCTCTGCATTGGTCCCTACAGCTGTGTCTAGTTGATTCAGAACCTCTCTTCTTCAATAGAGCTTGGGTAAAGATCTAAAAGATCTAAAACCCTGTAGCGATGTATAAGCTTGATAGTAAGCAGGAAAGCTTGCAGACCCAAAAAAAGAAAAAAGATGTCAAATTGCCAAAGAATGGGGGGGGGGGGGAGAGAAATACTCTACTAGATTTGTGCATGTTTTGGCCATAATCAAAGAGTTCTAAGATCAGACAGAAAGAGGAGGACAGAATAGTTATTAACTTCAGAGTGGTTTTTATATTTTTCATCAGTGCTGCTGTTATAAACTGTAAGCACAGCTGTATTTAATGAGTTTGTGCAAAAGCAGACATCATCGAAATTGAAGAAAACAGGAGTTTTCCATCCAATTAGATAACCAGGTTGGCTGCCAGCCCTTCGTGAATTGAAAGAAATCACATCCAGCGTTTGAGACAGAAGCTAATTGCAAATCTATTTCGGTGCCTCTCTATCCGTGTGTTGATAACTGCACATTAATATGACGATATAGCTTTCTGTCAGAAATCCATTTTCTGCATACTCTAATTCAATCATTCAAGTTAAAACCCTGCGCCGAGGGGCTGAGATGAGAGCGATAAGCTTTGAAAGCGAGATTGAACGAGTCTTCAGCTGTTAAACCTTGATGAGCAGTGAGAGTTATCTCCACCCAGTTCTCTAGGATTTGGGGGGGGGGTTAGGAACCTGGAGTACCTCTCCTTTTGGATACAGATGGATTCATTAAACGTGAAGGATATGGGAAAAGACATCAGGGCTCTTTACAGAAATCTGATTTTGTTAATATCCCAAGTCTTTGCATTTATCCGGGGTGGATTCTGGCAGTCCCTCAACCCTGTTATTCTCCATCTCCTGTTCATGATTTTGCACACATATCCACGCACAGGGAGATTATGCAAATTCAATTTCAGGTACATACAAATCCCTATGGCTTCACTTTCCAGGGGAAGGAATGGAACTCCTCGAGCCTGACAATATATTACAGATTGGGTCCTAAGTCCATGTGCTACCCTCCAGACAGAAATGCTTCCTTGAGGGAAGACATCTGGGTCCCACCAAACAAATACGCAGAAAAATCACTTTTTAAAAAGCTGATAAAATGATTGGCCAGAAAGGTTCTGAATGTCTCCTGCAGCAGTTTTCTCCGTCTCTGTCTGGAAAAGACTCAGGATGTGGCAGAGATTTGGCTCAGCAGTGCGTGCCAAAAAGCACACTCCTAGATGGTGTTCCGCAGGGGTCGTTTCGTAGAAAAAGAGCTAGGGGAACTCATTAGCATAACTCATTAGCATATGCCACACCCCCTGACATCACCGGAAGTGTGTCATAAGGCCACACACCCTGACATCACCGGACGTGTGTCATAAGGCCACATACCCCGTCCCCAATGGTCCCGGCCGCCGGTGCCGGCCTTGCAGCTCCACTGCCGAGCCCCATGAGGGGCCCGGCGGTGGACCTGCAAGGCCGGCGGGAGTGCAAGGAAGCCCTGCGAAGGCCCTCCCTGGCCCCAGGCAGGCAGGGGTGGGGAGAGGCAGGGAGGAAGCAACTTACCCTCCCTCTTCTCCTGCCTCCTCCTGGCTGAATGAGGGCCGGAAGTGGGATGGCCGGAAGCAGAGGGCGGGGCTTCGTCATGTGTCCCGCCCCCTGTACCTCACCCGGGGGAACTGCGATCCCCCGCAATCCCCCCCGAAATGACCTCTGGTGTTCTGCAACCTCATGCAACTGCCATGTTTAAACTGTCTCCATAAATAATGCCAGCACATCCAGGAGAGTGCTTCTGTCTCGTGGGTGAGCCGTCTTCTCTGCTTCTAGATCAGAGTTCACACCCACTGGAGGAAGCTGTCACTGGAAACGATCACCCCGCAACCAACTTTTAAAGCAAATGACAAGTAGATATTTGGGATGGGGTCAAGACAGTGACCAGAATATGGGGTTATGTATCTGAAACTCCTGTTATGTAAGAAGGGCTGTCTTTTCTGTGAGTGAACCACTGTGTTCAACAGAGATGGTATTAAGAAAGCAGCCCACCTTCCTTCTCAATGGGAACCCAAAGCAGCTCACATCATTCTCCTCTTCTCCATTTTCATCCTGACAACTCTTGTGGTAGGTTAGGCTGAGAGTGTGTAACAGGCCCAATGTCACCCAGGAAGCTGTAACGATATGAGCTTATGTTTGTATTTCTGTATAGTGGTGATGCTGCTTGTGTGTGTCTCTAGCATGAATACCTATGCAATATGTATTCAGGGATTGCTGTATGTTGTGTGTTGCTTTGTTCTGCATCTCATGCTTGCCTAGAAATAGGCTGGCCTGGGCCTGCCATTGCACATACGGACCATGTGCGTCCCTGGAATGTATCCCATGACTCTTTGGGATGGAGAAGACACCGCGCCATTGCACCCACTTGGAGAGCTGTGGAAAATCCCCAGCGAATCCCGGCATTCTTGGAATGGAAAGAGCAAGTGACCCTACTCCCTTAATCTGGTTTGGAGATCTAAAGACAATAGCGTTTATGGCTTTGGAGCAGGAACCAGATCTGCAAATCAAGAGGTGTCCATGGGAACGGAAGATTCACACCTTGCCAAAAGGCACCTTTGATGTAGGAGTAGGATCTGCATATTGCCACCACCCCTCAGGAGAGCGTCATCCCCCTCGTCATCCCCTCGTCACCCCCTCTTCATCCAGTAGTGATAGTTTAGAGGACGGGTTTGATAGTTTATGGCTGGATAGCACATGCCCCAAAAAGAGTTTATTTAAGGAGAAACTCTCCTTTGTCTCTCTGGTTAACCCACCCTTCCCATAGCAGTGCACTAAGGTGCTACAAGTGACTCTACTACTTAAGTTCTCCGGAGTCGCGACCCAGAGAGCTCACACGTGGTTTGGCTGGTCCTACCTGTGTGCCTTGGAGTTCACAAGCTGCTGCATTTCGGCTGCCCAGCGTTCCAAGGAGGAGAGTTCTTCCTCAGCTGGACCTCAGATGAGTATAGCCGTGCCCCATTGTGTCATCCCCATTTTGATGCTTTTGTTATTTTCTATGCTGTAATTGTTCTAATGTACTATTGTAACTAAGGAGCTTGTATGAATTTGTATGATTCCGATTTTGTATGCCTGATGAAAAACCTTTAGTAAAGACAACATTTATTTAAGGACTAGCGTGTTGTCTCACTTCCTGGGATATAGCCGAGCGTCTCATTCGCCATCCGACCTCTGTATAGACTGGTATAGAACTTACGCACAGCCACAAACACCCAATTTTCCTTGGTAGATAACTTGGATTGGGTCTCCAGGAATTTCCTGGAGAAGTTGGCATAACAAGCTTCCCGGTAGAGTGTGGATTCTAGCCTGTCTTTCCAAGATCATAGTCTGGCACTAGCCTGACTCTCGATTCACTTATTCAGGACTACTACTGCCCACTGAAACCACCAGGGTCACTGCAAAGAAACCTCGACACTAACCCCAGTGACAGAAATGAAGGCGGAATCGCTGCTTAATGACATGGATGTGGTCTATAGATCATATTCAGGTTACATAAAGAAAAATAATCTGGGGAAATTGTGGTAAGATTCTCGAAGAGGCATGTCAGGTATGCGATCCTGAAAGAGGTTGCTGGAACACCCCTGAAAGCAGGGGAAAATACCATCAGAACGCTGAAGGATATTCCATTTGAAGTAAGACAGCGGAGAAAGAAGTACAAAGAGCTTGTGCTTTTTCTTCAGACAAACTCAATTGGATATAAATGGCTATTTTCAGAAGACGTTACTTTCAAGATCAAAGACAAAAAAGAAAAGATTGACTCTGTTCTGAAAGCTCAAGAATTTCTAAGGGTTCAGCTGGGAAGGCCAGAGGACGGGAAAAAAGAAGAGGACAGCAAGTCCAGCGGCGAGCTAGACACTGGTTCTTCCGGAGAGGACTCTCATGTCTGAGCAAGGGGCAGCAGCCCCAAAAAGTCCTTACAAGCTGCAGAAGAGAAGGGGAAAGGAGAAGTAAAGGCTGAAGGACTCTGAATTGTGCCTTTGAGACTTTTGTTATGGGATGATCGGGGGTACTGTTTCTAGACAGTTAAACTTAAGCTTAAAAGGAAAAGTATTATAAATGTTTGACTCAGTTTATGAAGGGATCAATGATTAGAAGACTTGATATATCTAAGCTAGTTGGAGGATCTCCTCTCTTGGGCTTTTAGTTAGTAGTGGGTTCTTTACTTTATCCCGTATATGTAGTTTCCCCTCCCTTTTCTTCTGTTGTAGTTTTTGTAGTGACAAAAAATAATAAAAAATCCCCTCCAGTAGCTCAAAAAAAATAAGAAAAGAAAAGAAAAGAAACCTCGACACTGTGGCAAAACATACCTTAAAGGCCAATCCCAAATGCTATCAGCAGATAATACAGTAGATAACGCGGCATCACTAAGTGCATAGGATACCAGGCAAATAAATGCATGATATAGTTTAGCATGTAAGGTTGAATTGAGATAAATTTCTCCCCCCTCGTGATCCATTCATATGTATATGTATAATTTGATTTATTTGATTTATATCCCGCTCAGGGCGGCTTACATAATATTATAGCAAGATAAAACAGTTAAATTATTAAAATTGCAATAAAAGAGGTCTAAAATAATACATAAAGTGCTAGCGCAATACAATGATGGCGGGCATCCAACAGTCAGCTGGCAACATGGTCTGGGTCGTATCGGCAGAGCACAGGCTATTCAGTTGGTATAATGTTGATGTTGAAGTAATATTGTTGCTATTGGGGCCAGGGCCTCAGGTAGATGGTGGAAGAGCTCCGTTTTACAGTCCCCGTGGAACTGAAAAAGGCCCCGCGGGGCCCTGATGTTTTCTGGGACAACAATGATAATAAAAAGAAAATACATACATACATACATACATACATACATACATACATACATACATACGTGTGTGTGTGTTTGTGTATGTGTGGTTGCATATAACAAGGGATGAGAAACAGGAAATATTTCTCCCCAACACCCCCTTCATTACATTGAAAGGTTTGGGGGACACTGTCTATAAAATACAACAGAACTTCTGATGGGATAAATTCTACCCAGCTGGGGAGCAAAGTTTGTGTCCAGGGGCACCTTTTAGGCCAGCAAAGTTTAATGCTGGCTACAAGCTTTGGCGTGGAGGCACGCTTCTTCAGAATCTTCAGTATCGGAAGACGTGGGCCTGCACACGAAAGCTCATACCTTGAATAAAACGTTGTTGGTCTTCAAGGTGCCCGACTGGACTCAAACTTTGTTCTGTTGCTTCAGACCAACGCTGCTGCCCGCCTGTACCCGCTGGGGAGAAAAGCAGGCTATAAATAGCCGAATAAATGAAACAGGCTAATATGCAGAAGTGTGTCTGTGAAAGAGAAGCTTAGAATATTTTGGATGCCGTGACACTTCTGCAGAGGAACCTTAAGTACCAGTTACGTTACCTGACCTATCTTCTAAAGAATATATGCAAATCGTGTGAAAGGCAAAGTCATAAAACACTTTAAAACAGAGCCAGTTTGGTACGGTGGTTAGGAGTGCAAACTCTAATCTGGGAGAACCGGGTTTGATTCCCCACTACTCCACATACAGCTGCTGGTCTGACCTTGGGTCAGTCACAGTTCTCTCAGAGCTGTTCTCTCAAGAGCAGTCCTTGAAAGAGCTCTCTCAGCCCCCTCCTACCTCGCAGGGTGTCTGTTGTGGGGAAGGTATAGATAGGGACACAAGGTATAGATAGGGACTCTGAGGGAAGTGATGCTCTGTCTTCTTGGTGCTTGGGGGGGTCAACAGTGGGAGGGCTTCTAATGTCCTGGCCCCACTGGTGGACCTCCTGATGGCACTGGTATTTCTGGCCACTGTGTGACACAGAGTGTTGGGCTGGATGGGCCTTTGGCCTGATCCAACATTGGCGTCTCTTATGTTCTTATGCAGGAAATTCACAAATACCTCCCCCCCTCCAACATCCCCAGTCACCTTATATAACAGTGTAACAGTATGGGTAAACATACAGTATAACAGTACGGATAAACATATGAAGCAGAGGTCCATCAGTGGCTATTAGTCACAAGGTATAGATGGAATACTGTGTCTGGGGCAGTGATGCTCTGTCTTCTTGGTGCTTGGGGGGGCAACAGTGGGAGGACTTCTAATGTCCTGGCCCCACTGGTGGACCTCCTGATGGCACCTGGTATTTCTGGCCTCTGCGTGACACAGAGTGTTGGGCTGGATGGGCCATTGGCCTGATCCAACATTGGCGTCTCTTATGTTCTTAAGGGAAAGGAGATTGTAAGCCGCTCTGAGAGTCCTTCGGGTATTGAAGAGCCAGGTATAAATCCAATCTCCTCCTCCTCCTCCTCCTCCTCCTACTACTACTACTACTACCCTTCAGAAAGGATAGAAAGAGGAGGGGTTTTTTAAGTAAATGTGGGAGTACATCAAAACCCTGTTTACAAGACCAATGGGACCATGCCAGCATACTTGCTGAAGCCCCCTGGGAAAACCCCTTGCTTATTTGTCAAGCCCATAGACCTCTGGGCACAGCAAGGCAGGGCAAGGAGCCTTCGAACACCACTAACAATGGTTACAAATGGCCCAGGAGCATGGCAGGTTAAAGGGTCCCTGTGGCATTATGAGCGACTCAACTCAGATCTGGGCAGCGCCTTCGACAGCAAGCATCAGCTCCCCTGTCGTAGCCACTGCTGGTGAGTTCTGAGCGGAGTGGCCCCTAAAAGGTAAAGGTTTCCCTTGCTCGAAAGCCAGTTGAATCCGACTCTAGGGATGCGGTGCTCATCTCCGTTTCCAAGCCGAAGAGCCAGCGCTGTCCAAAGCCGTCTCTGTGGTCACGTGGCCGGCATGACTATTTATTTATTTATTTTTGGGTACTTCTACCCCGCCCTACCCCGCAAGCTCAAGGTGGTTAACATCTCCCGGGCCGAGGTGCACAGAACGCTGTTACCTTCCCACCGAAGCGGTACCTATTTATCTATTTGCAATTTCTTGCTTTCGAACTGCTAGGTTGGCAGCAGCTGGGGCCAGAGACGGGAGCTCACTCCGTCATGCGGCACACTCGGGTCTCGAACTGCTGAAGTACAAATCTTCCGGTCTGCAGTTCAGTATGTGAACCACTTGAGCCACCGCAGCCCCACAGAGTGGCCCCAACAGTGCCGGTAAAACTGCTGGGGCTTGGCCGTTTGATCCTAGTTCCCAGCGCCCCCCAGGACAGTGGCCCACCAAGGACCATCCTTGCCGTCTAAGTGGCCACTGCTCCTCTAACCATCCACATCACTTCTCAAGCCCTGGCGACGAAGGGCCAAGAACAGAATATTGAACACGGCACGGGGATGCCCACCGCCGGCTGGCCAGAGGCTGGGAGCCAACATGTGGAGGATCTTCCCGCAAGGATCACGCAGCTTAATGTGGCAGTGCCCATCATGAAGATAACACCGACTGGCGGCAATGCTAACAAGAGTGAGCATCCTCTCTCTGCGCACTGAATGGCTTCCTCCCGCCCCAATCGCAGCCCATAACGGCTGAGATGTTAAGTCCTCCCGCAAACCGTTCACGTGGGTGTGAAAACGACAACGAAAGGCACAAAGAAGCTGCAGTGTGTCGTTAAAATCAAAGCCGGCCATTAAACTATCATCTCCCGGGGCACCCTGCCGCAGCCAGCTCAACGCCGCTGCATTAATGTGGAAAATCATCCGCCGCTTTTGTCCGAGCCTTGAGAAACAATCCCGTTCTTCTTCGCGAACATGGGAACCAACTTTCCTATTGTAACCTTTTTCAATAGGAACTCAAATCACTCTGGCAGGGTGCGGGGGAAGGGATGCCTGTGACCCACTTTTCCTGTGACACAGAAGCTCAGTGGGTGGGGGTGATACCGTTTTTTTGTTTACTGTAGAGTGTCTCTCCCTTCATTTTTCTCTCATGCCTCTGAATGGCCTTGTTTAAATAATCCCCAGCTGTTATAGCCTCGAGAGTAGGATTAATAGACTCTGCGGCCGTGGAGCTGGTGGGCTCTTAAACACAAGAGGCCGTCTACTGGAGGCCAAGGAAGAAAACTTGGCTAAGAAACCCATCGAACACCCACAGACAACATCCTGGACCCATCTGGACGTGGGGTTCCCTCGTTGCCATAATTTTGGGTGCCCTGAAGGGATTCTGAAGAAGTTAATTTTTAAAAATATGTCTATATTATTTCTCAAAGAGTCAGCCATTCGACAGAACCTGAAAATTAATGTTGAAGAAATGGTTCATCGGGGTAATAGGCCAGGTTATTTTTATTATTAAGAGATGATATTCATTCACCAGATGATATACTCGAAACAGGATGGGGGAAAAGAGAAAAGGAGGGTCAGGTGACCTTAACCCTTTTCCTGGGGTTACAACCAGGCCCGTAGCAAATGTGGGGCCCACGGGGCCCCGCCCCCTAGCATTTCTTCCGGGGGCCCTCCCTTCCAAGCTGGCCCCAAATTGAATTAATGTTATTAGCTTTGATTTAATTATCTGTGCCCCCCGAGGCCCCTTCCCCCCAAATTCCCTAGCTACAGGGCTGGTGTCCAGCTGTATGGAAGCCAGTGTGGTATAGTAGGTGGACAATCGTACCGGGACTGGGGATACATTTCAAATCCCCACTCAGATCTCTATTCACTGCGAGACATTGGTCCAGTCTTAGGTGAAAGAATCCCCCTCATGAGATTTATTTATTTGTGCATTTATCTATTCATATTTATAGCCCACCCTTCCCGCGAGCAGGCTCAAGGTGGTTAATATCCACTGACGGACCTCTGCTCCATATGCATAAGAACATAAGAGATGCCAATGTTGGATCAGGCCAAAGGCCCATCCAGTCCAACACTCTGTGTCACACAGTGGCCAGAAATACCAGTGCCATCAGGAGGTCCAGCAGTGGGGCTAGGACATTAGAAGCCCTCCCACTGTTGACCCCCCCCCCAAGCGCCAAGAAGACAGAGCATCACTTGCCCCAGAGCCCCTATCTATACCTTGTGGTATATCAGCATATCAGTAATACAATATGTAATGTATTCAATGAGCTGCCTATTGAATGCATAGTGTTGTGAAGCATCTAATTGAATTGCCATGTTGAGCTTCGTCCTGGGCTAGGATCCAAATACATCCATTCAGGTTACTAGCCCAGGAACTAACATCCAATCACTTCACAGCAAGCTCCCTGAGCGGGAACGCTAGTGATTGCTCTTTATTGGGACAACCTCATTGGTTGGTAATTGTACAGTGGGCGTGGCTACATTAGCCGGGAACGTTTAAAAGCAGGACAACTGCAATGGAAAAGCTGAACTGTTCTGTTCTGGCTATCTGATGTTGATCCGTGTTGGAGTTGTGTTCGAGTTGAAGAATTAAGTTGTGTTCTTGCTGAATCACTCTCTGACTGCTTTGTTAAGTGAGCGACTTAACACAATACATATGATTACAATTTTAAAACACAATAGTACAACATTAAAATTGGTGGTCACAGCCCAAAGCCAGAAATTGAGTGGTTGGGAGAGGTTCCCTGGCCGGTTGGTAAAGGTAAGTATAGTAATAAAAAGGTAAAGGTTCCCTTGCTCGAAAGCAAGTCGAATCCGACTCTAGGGTTGCGGTGCTCATCTCCGTTTCCAAGCCGAAGAGCCAGCGCTGTCCGAAGACGTTTTCCGTGGTCATGTGGCCAGCATGACTAAACACCAAGGCGCAGGGAACGCTGTTACCTTCCCACCGTAGTGGTACCTATTGATCTACTTGCAATTTCTTGCTTTCGAACGGCTAGGTTGGCAGGAGCTGGAACCAGAGACGTGAGCTCACTCCATCATGTGGCACCCGGGTCTCGAACTGCTGAACTACTGACCTTCCACAGCCTGCAGTTCAGCGTCTTAACCACTTGAGCCACCACAGCTCTTAAGTATAGTAATAGCCAAGTATTATTATTATTTGGGAGGCAGGAGACAAGCTCCTCAGGGAGGCCATACGTGGACACCCTGTGCCTCAGCGGAAGGCCTGGCAGAACAGCTTCGTCTTACAGGCCCTGCAGAGTTGAAGAAGATCCCGCAGGGCCCTGATCTCAATGGGGAACATGCTCTACTAGGCAGGGGCCGGGGCAGAGAAAGCCGTGGCCCTGGTCAAGGCAAGACAGACATCCTTTGGACCAGGGACCACCAGGAGAGGTTGATCAATAGAGCATAACGCTCCTCGAGGTGTATGTGGGAAGAAGCAACTCCTCAGATATGTTGGTCCCAGTGAGGAAGTAGGAGAGGAACCCCTTGAAAGCCACCTGAGCGTCTTGGAGAAAGGGTCAGATAAAAAATGTACTCATTAGATAGATTTCGATGTACGGGGTTTTGATGTACTCCCACATTTGACTCGTGTGTACCCCCGTTGTGTCTAGAACGTGCAGCGTGGTCCAGTGCCTACATCTATACGTGCATATTCCCAACAAACATGATTCAACCCCAGATTTTGTGGAATGGGCATCTTGCATATAAATGTACACACATAGGCCTTGGGTACCACAGCACACGGGTTTCTCCCATTCCCTGCCACATATAAAATGGGCAAAGCAATATATACCGGCCCTAGATCAATGGCTAATTTAAGACCCATCCACTTAGATCCAAGCTGCACTGCAGTGCAAACCTAAACAGATCCCATCGCTGTAATGAATGCAACCGCTAGGATTGCACTTTTAGGCATGTACTGACATAGGGAAGACATTCAGTTCAGCTATCATTTCATAGGGGGACTATAAGGAAGGCCGAGCGCCGAAGAATAGATTCTTTCAACTATGGTGCTGGAGAAGACTCTTGAGAGTCCCTTGGACTGCAAGGAGATCAAATCAGTCAATCCTAAAAGAAATCAACCCTGACTGTTCCCTGGAAGGCTAGATAATGAAACTGAAGCTCAAATACTTTGGCCACCAAATGAGAAGGGAGCACTCACTTGAGAGGACCCTGATGCTGGGAAAGACTGAAGGTCAAAGAAGACGGGGACGGCAAAGGATGAAATGGTTGGATAGTGTCATTGATGCAACGAACATGAAGTTGAGCAAACTTCAGAGGACGGCGGAAGACTGGAAGGCCTGGCGTGATCTGGTCCATGGGGTCGCGAAGAGTCGGACTCGACTGTGCGACTGAACAACAACAAAAATAATTTCCCTATGCCTCTGCTCCACTCAGTCAATAATCAATTTATTGTCGAAACGAATACCCGTAACAATTTTGACATGTGTAGCCGACAGCAGTGCCCGGTTATAGAATCTGTGACATAATTGTTTTAATATACAAAAGAAACCGACGTTGAAAAACAGGAATCGACAAGCAACGTCTTTCTGACAGTGGAACATACTGATTTCTGCTCAAACCTCTCCTAATCGTATTAGCAGCTGCAACTCCCAGGTCATCAAGGAACAAATTTTCTCAGCTGTCTCTCCATTCCCACAGTCTCTTCTGATCCCTTCAAAAGATCGTTCCTGGGGTTGTGGGATCCATGCAGAGGAACCGTCATGTGTACCAGTAAGGGGACGGGTTGCCATTGATTGCTTTCCCCAGTCGAGGCACGCTTGCAGGAGGAGGAGGAGTGACTCCCCCCCCTCCTTCCTCCCGTCTAGTCTCCCTGTGACTCTAGGGCCCAATCTGCATCTAGCATTTGCTCCGTAGTTTTACCAAACAAGTACTTGGTAAGCCTATCCCCCACCCATTACCCGGAGGGATTCGATAACCCTGCCGGCGGGGCTTCCGGTGTTAAGGAGTGGCCAGTCATGCACACAGCTTAGAGGGAACACTGGTCATGATGCGGCCCACGGGCCCCGCTCAGGGGATCCTTGATGGAAGCCAGTAAATTACAGAGGAGATCTGTAATTTAAATAAACAACAGGAGAAATCTCTGACTACAAGTTTCTAGGCATTCTGGTTTCAGAGAGAACCTTGGAATGTGGGGGCAGCGCTTGGGGGAAGAGCAGCAACCAGGCAGTGAAAACTGGGGGCCCTGGTGGATTTCTGATGAGTAGGGGTCGCAGGGCTCTTTTTGTAGCAGGAACTCCTTTGCATATTAGGCCACACACCCCCTAATGTAGCCAATCCTCCAAGAGCTTACAGAGCTCTTCTTACAGGGGCTACTGTCAGCTCTTGGAGGATTGGCTACATTAGGGGGGGTGTCGTCCAGGGGTCATTTCGTAGAAAAAGAGCTAGGGGAATGTATTAGCATAACTCATTAGCATATGCCACACACCCTGACATCACCGGAAGTGTGTCATAAGGCCACACCCCCTGACATTACCGGAAGTGTGTCATAAGGCCACACACCCCGCCCCCAACAGTCCCGGTCGCCACCGCCGGCCTTGCAGCTCCACTGCCGAGCCCCATGAGGGGCCCGGCGGTGGACCTGCAAGGCCAGCGGGAGTGCATGGAAGCCCCGCCAAGGCCCTCCCTGGCCCCAGGCAGGCAGAGGTGGGGAGAGGCAGGGAGGAAGCAACTTACCCTCCCTCTTCTCCTGCCTCCTCCTGGCTGAATGAGGGCCGGAAGCAGGGTGGCCGGAAGCAGGGGGCGGGGCTTCGTCATGTGCCCCGCCCCCTACCTCACCCGGGGGAACGGTGATCCCCCGCGATCCCCCCCGAAATGACCTCTGGTGTCGCCTAATATGCAAAGGAGTTCCTGCCACACAAAGAGCCGGGTGACAGAGATGCAAATCCGTTTGCCTTGCATAATTCATGGAAGCTGCAGACCCCGGCATCGAGTGGAACACTCTCCTCCACCAGAATGCGATTCAGTTTGAGAAGCCCACTCAGACAAACCTTGACCTAGATCTTTTTCCGCCCTCTGGTTCGAATTCCACACATGCTCCTCTTCTCCAGCGGTGACAGTCTCCACCTGTCACAAATCACAGTCCGAGAATCTCACAACATTACATAAATAACAGGGTACGACAAGGGCATCGTTGTTCCTGTCCTTGCGGATATGTGCACTCTGGAGACGGATGGCAGATTTCCAGGGGTGAACACGACTTGTTCAGATGCTACTAAACATATGCAGCGTGAGCAAGTCAATTACAGAGAAAATCAGGCTAATGAGGCAGATGTGGAGGGGGAAAGGAGGCCTTCAGGAATGGTAAGCGTCAAAACTGGAGCCACCTGGTGGTGACAGGGAAACACTGCCTCGAAGCGGAGAACGTGAATAAATGCCCAGTTTTTGTACACTTTAGGTAAAGGTTCCCTTGCTCGAAAGCCAGTCGAATCCGACTCTAGGGTTGCGGTGCTCATCACTGTTTCAAAGCCGAAGAACCAGCGCTGTCCGAAGAAGTTTTTCCGTGGTCATGTGGCTGGCATGACTAAACACCAAGGCGCACGGAACGCTGTTACCTTCCCCACCGAAGCGGTACCTATTCATCGACTTGCAATGTCTTGTTTTCGAACTGCTGGTTGGCAGGAGCTGGAACTAGAGACGGGAGCTCACTCCGTCATGTGGCACCCGGGTCTCGAACTGCTGAACTACTGACCTTCCACAGCCTGCAGCTCAGCATCTTAACCACTTGAGCCACCGCAGCTCCTTTTTGTACATTTTAGTCAGGCAAAATTTCTTTAAGGGTGAAGTCATCGGGCCGGTCCAATAATTAGGGTTACTGACTGGCAAGGGGAGAAATGTCCTGCCCGCTTTCACAGAGCTGTGTAAACTGGCAGTTCAGGTTTTCCATGTAGGTTTCCCAGGTCCCCCCCCCCCCCGGCCACTAGCAGGGGATTTGGGTGTGTGTGTAAGGGCTGCCTTTCAGGGGATGGGGGAGTAGGTTGGGGACCTTCTGGGGACTTGATGAAGGAGCCTAGATAGGGACAAGGCCACAGAGTCCACCCTCCAAAGCATCCATTTTCTCCAAGGGAACTGATCTCTGTAGTCTGGAGATGAGCTGCAATTCCAGGTGATCTTCGGGTCCCACCTGGAGGCTGGCACCAGTGTTCCCTCTAAGCTGAGTCAGTGTGAGCTAGCTCACAGTGTTTTAGCCTCTGGCTCACACATTTTTGCCTTCGCTCAGGCAGGGATGGCTCAAGAGCAAACTAATCGATGCAGTAGCCAAATCGCTCGCTCACAACTTTAATGCCAGTTGCTCGCAAAGTAGAATTTTTGCTCACCAGACTCTACAACTTAGAGGGAACATTGGTTGACACCCTTATTTTCATGGCCTGGAGGTAAACACATCTACTGGTATTTATTCGGATCAGCTAGAGGGTCCAGTTTAAACGTTGGCAGCCCTGCCAACAATTCTGTTCATAACACCTATGCCTCTCAAAATTACGGATGCCTTCAAATATCAGCATGGTGTAGGGATTAGATAAGACCAGGCTCTGGGAGAAATCCAGGTTTGAATCCCTGCTCTGCCATGGAAGGTCGCCGAGTGACCCTCAGCCAGTCACTCTCTCTCTCAGACTACCTCACAGGATTGTTGTTGTGGAGAGAACAAACTGTGCAACTGCAGTTAAAAAAAGGCCAACGCCATGCTGGGGATTATTAGGAAGGGAATTGAAAACAGATCAGCCAGTATCATAATGCCCCTGTATAAATCAATGGTGCGACCTCATTTGGAGTACGTGTACACTTCTGGTCACCACACCTCCAAAAGGATATTATAGCATTAGGGAAAGTGCAGAAAAGGGCAACTCGAATGATAAAAGGGTTGGAACACTTTCCCTATGAAGAAAGGTTAAAGCGCTTGGGGCTCTTTAGCTGAGAAACGACGGCTGAGGGGTGACATGATCGAAGTTTATAAGATTATGCATGAGATAGAGCAGGTTGAGAAGGAAGTACTTTTCTCCCTTTCTCACAAGTCAAGAACTCGTGGGCACTCAATGAAATTGCTGAGCAGTCGGGTTAGAATGGATAAAAGGAAGCACTTCCTCACCCAAAGAGTGATTAACGCATGGAATTCACTGCCACAGGAGGTGGCGGCAGCTAAAAGCACGGACAGCTTCAAGAAGGAATTGGATAAACATATGGAGCAGAGGTCCATCAGTGGCTATTAGCCACACGGTATAGATATGAACTCTCGGTCTGGGGCAAGCGATGCTCTGTATTCTTGGTGCTGGGGGGGGCAACAGTGGGAGGGCCTCTAATGTCCTGGCCCCGCTGGTGGACCTTCTGATGGCACCTGGTATTTTTGGCCACTGTGTGACAGAGTGTCGGACTGGATGGGCCACTGGCCTGATCCAACACTGGCTTCTCTTATGTTCTTAAGTTGCAAACCGCTTTGCGTCCCCACTGGGAGAAAAATAAGGTCTAAATAAATAAGATCCAAGAACAACATTTTATACTGTATTGCAAACACTTGCCTTGACCTAGAAAGTTACAGACAACATGGTGGCAAGAAGTATTGGGGGGGGGGGATGCTTTTTTTTTTTAGAGTTGTGGGAATGGATTTTAATTGTTTCTAGGCGCTCGGCCTTTGGTGGAAGCCCTGCAGAGGTGAGAGATGCTAAGGAACTGTGAGCCAATTTTGGTGAGAAGAGGGAATCGCTATTGATAACTCTGCCAGGTTTTTTTCATTGAGTTGAGTCATCTTTGCTGTTGAGGGGGAAAAACGGCCTCTGCTGTCAGTGCCGTTGGGCCACACTGTTGGTGCTGAAGTCTTAAGCGGAGATCACTGTTCCAGTACTAGGGTTGCGGTGCTCATCTCTGTTTCCAAGCCGAAGAGCCAGCGCTGTCCGAAGACGTTTCCGTGGTCATGTGGCCGGCATGACTAAACACCAAGGCGCACGGAACACTGTTACCTTCCCACCGAAGGGGTCCCTATTTATCTACTTGCAATTTCTTGCTTTCGAACTGCTAGGTTGGCAGGAGCTGGAACTAGAGACGGGAGCTCACTCCGTCATGCGGCACACTCGGGTCTCAAACTTCTGAACTACCAACCTTCCATAGCCTGAAGTTCAGCGTCTTAACCACTTGAGCCACCGCAGCTCCACAAGGTAGGGGAAAGCAGGGTATAAAAACCAACTTTTCTTCTTCCGTGCTGAGATCGCTTCCCAGAAGGAAAGCCGAAGAAGGTGCTTTGTTCCAGAACTGCTACAGCTGGCCGGGCACAATGTTTTCCATTTGGAAGAAGGGTGCCCCAAGGAAACTGTGAACAGACTCCAGACGTGGATTTTCAGCCAGGTACTTCAGCTTAGAGCAATACTTCTTTTGGATTTTCAGGATATGGCAGAATGGCCCCACAGGTGTCTTGTTCTACCATAAAGTGTTAGTGGGACGTGTCTAGCTGGAAAATTTCACTGGTGTTAACAGGAACTCTTTTGGTTTGCCGCAAAATATGTCAAATAGTTTGCTCTCTGCCAACCCCCCCCCCCAACCCAAATTGCTCCAAAATTTCCCTTCAGAGCAGAGGCATTGAACTCATTTGTTATGAAGGCCGGATCTGATATAAATGTCACTCTGTTGGGCCAGGCCATGTGTGCCGTAAAATGTAACATGAGGTACCAGAGATATAAACTTTGTAAAGATGATTTCAGATGCCAAATGTCAATAGCTGGCTTGACTGGATTAGGTGTGATATGCAGAGGGGTAGTAGGCATGGAAGTATCAACACTGGTAACGAGACTGCAAACCTAGGTCTCAATTTGGTCCAGGAGGATTCAGTCCCGGAGGATGCAAAGAATATATGGAATTAAGTCTGAAGAAGTGAGCAGTGAATCACAAAAGCACATACCCTACCACAAATTTTGTTAGTCCTTAAGGTGCTATTGGATTTACTGCTATTACAAAACCACAACATTAGAAAAAAGGTGTGGGAACATTTTAACTTTCCAGGACATTCAGTTGCTGACCTAAGAGTAGCAGTTCTCTTACAAAGGAATTTCAAAGGGAGATTAGAGAGATGGCTGAATTGCAACTGATAATGAAGCTCAAGACAATGCATCCTCCTGGACTGAATTTTTTTTTTTAATATTTGTTTTTATTAATTTTTAACAGTGTAAACACAACAGAATTAGACACAAAGAGCAGTTACCGGCTCAATTAAACAGCTTTTCTCACATAACTCCCACAGTATCACAGTAAAGTCAAACATTTGCATAGCTTAAGTACCAAACAGTTAAAAAAACAACAGCTTCTTGTATAGTGGGTTTTTTGGAACTGTCTCACTATTTTCTAAATAACTAATAATAGGAAACCATACTGCCTGAAACCACTTTTGGTATTTCTCTGATTGCACGGCTGAAGAGTTATAAGAGGTGCACCCATAAATACAGCATTCCCAGATTTTGTTCTGCCAGCATGTTATTGTCGGAACATTTTTTTGCTTCCATTTTTGCGCAACTGTTAATTTTGCCAATGTCAGTAAGGTCGATACTAATGTTTCCAAACTTTTCCTACTCACATTTGCACGCCATGTCTCCAGAAAAATAGATTCTAAAGTGCAGGGTAGGACAATATCAACTATTGATTCAATTTGTTGTATTATCTGTGTCCAGTAGCCTGGACTGAATTGAGACCTAGGTTTCTTCTCTGATTACCAATGCCTGCTATTGTCATTTGGCGTCTGATATCATTTCAGTCTTCAAGATATAAGGACAGATGGACCCACACTCTAGCTGTATCTGAAGACGTGAGCAGTGACTCATGAAAGCTCATGCCCTGCCACAGATTTTGTTAGTCATTAAGGTGCTACTGGACTCTTGCTCCCTTCCACTAATAAACAATGCAAGCTGGGCTGTTAGGTTTCTTCCCCCCATCTGTTAGAACTGGAAAGGGGGATCTCTCCAAGTGTCATGGGACTCCATCTCTCTCTCTGGCATGGTCTCTCTGGCTCCTCCCCCCCTTCTCTGAAGAATTGTACTTGCACACAAAAGCTTATACCTGGAATAAAACATTGTTGGTCTTCTTAAAAGTGTCATGGGATTCCATCTCTCTCTCTCTCTCTCTCTCTCTCTCTCTCTCTCTCTCTCTCTCTCTCTCTCTCTCTCTTTCTCTCTCTCTCTCTGACTCTTTCCCTCCCCCTCCCTTCCCCAAGGAGAAGGGGGAGGAGCCCTCAGCCAATCAAGGAGAGGGAGGCTTGGCTTTCTCTCCTCTTCAAAGCAGGAAATAGGAGAGACTGGGCAAAAGGAGTTGCAATGCAAGAAACAGGAAGCAGGAAGTGGCAGAGAGCCAGTTGATCATGAGCTGGATAGGAGCCCTGCTGGATTCAGCCCATAGACCATGTGTTTGACACCGCTGCTTTAGAGAATGTGTTTTGGATCCACAGGAAGCTAGCGCTGCGGTTTGAAATCCCCACGCTGTCATGAAAGCTTGCTGGATGATCTTGAGCTAGTCATACACTCTCAGCCTAGCCCACCTCACAGGGTTGTTGTGTGGATAAAATGGGGGAGAGGAGAACAATGTAAGCCAGTTTGGGTCCCCATCGGGGATAATAGTAGAATATAAATGAAGTGAATCAATCAATCAATCCTAGGCTTGTTTGGGGGGGGGGGAAGTACGGTGCCAACTCCAGAGACCTGCTCAGGCTGGCTCACTTGGTAAAACCAATACAATATACTCATAAAACTGACAACATAAAAACCGACAATAAAAACGAGGCAGGGCATAAAAACAGCAGGAGACCCCCAGCTCTGCAGTTTAAAATGATATGGATAAAACAGCCCTAAGGTTAAAAGCGGAATATAAAAACAGCTGTAGAATGAATCTCCTCAGTCAAAAACTGAGTAAAAAGAAAAGCCTCTAGATCCTATCAGAGAGTTAATCTCCCCAGCCTTATTGTGTGAAAAAAATCCCCCCCACACACACACAGAGACAACCAAAATAAGATTACCACCAGGGACTTTTAGAGATATGTCAGTTTCGTCTTCTGGAAATGAAACCATCTTTCTCTATTTTGGGCTCTTTAATGGCTCTTCTTCAAATTATGTCCTTTCCCTCTAAATTACTGTGGACATAGAGGTAGTGCTGGGAAACTCCTAAGAAGAAGAAGAAGAAGAAGAAGAAGAAGAAGAAGAAGAAGAAGAAGAAGAAGAAGAAGAAGAAGAAGAAGAAGAAGAAGAAGAAGAAGAAGAAGAAGAAGAAAGAAGAAGAAGAAGAAGAAGAAGAAGAAGAAGAAGAAGAAGAAGAAGAAGAAGAAGAGGAGGAAGAGGAGGAGAAGACGACGACGACGACGAAGAAAAAGAGGAAGAGGAGGAGGAGGAGGAGGAGGAGATTGGATTTATACCCCACCCTTCCCTCAGAGCGGCTTACAATCTCCTTTCCCTTTCCCTCCCCACAACAGACACCCTGTGAGGTAGGTGGGGCTGAGAGAGCTCTGAGAGAACTGCCCTTGAGAGAACAGCTCTGACAGAACTGTGGCTTGCCCAAGGTCATCCAGCCAGGTGCAAGTGGAGGAGTGGGGAATCAAACCCCTGTAAGCCTCCCTGAGCCCGCTCGCGGGGAGGGCAGGGTAAAAATGCCTTAAATAAATAAATAATAAATAAATAAACCCAGTTCTCCCAGATTAGAGTCCGTGCACTTAACCACTACACCAAACTGGCTCTCTCTTGTAGTAATTAAGATCCAAACAAGAGTCATCTCACCTTCCTCCTGGATCTCGGCGGGCAAGTGCCAAGTTAAACTTGGAGAAACTCTTGCCCAGGCTGCCGTCGGCATGCCCTGCAGTGGGGCCGTTGCCCGGGTGCATGGCGGCTGATGTCCCACTCACACGTCTTCTCTGGTGCCTGTGCTCACGCCCTTCCGCTTGCCTGCACGTGAGTCCTTTGTCACCTCTGCTTCCAGCTGCAAATGCCGCCTAGCGCTGCTGGAGATGGCCATGTGGGGGTTGCACAAAGCATTGGTATTCCTTAGCTATGGCACACTTGGCCCAGGGACCCCCCCCCCAAAAAAAACCCCAGCCCTGTTCTTCACCATGGAGCAACCTTGGGGCAGTGATGCTCTGTATTATTGGCGCTTGGGGACAGTGGGAGGGCTTCTGGAGTTCCGGCCCCTTTGGTCGACTTCCTGAGAGGTCCAAGTTGGTGTAGTGGTTAATTCAGTGTAGTGGTTAGAAGCGCAGGTGCTAATCTGGGAGAACTGGGTTTGATTCCCCACTTCTCCACAGGCAGCAGCTTCCATTCTCGTCGGTGGAAATGCAGCCAGAAACCTTGCAAGTCTGCTATGAGCTGCAAAAGCCACTAGAGGTCAGGATTGCATGTCCTTCTACAGTAGATCAACCCAACCAAGGCAGCATAGCCTCGGATGCTAAAGGACTTTCCCCCACCAAAAAGCAGTGCATGTATGTGACATCTAATGCTCCCTCTAAGCTGTGGCATTCTTGTGAGCAAACATTCTACTTGGTGAGCTCCTGGCATTAAAGTTGTGAGCCAGCGATTTGGCTGCTGCATCAATTAGTCTGCTCTGGAGCCCTCCTTCCTGAGCGGAGACAAAAATGTGTTAGCTGGAGGGTAAAAAACTGTGAGCTGGCTCACACTGACTCAGCTTAGAGGGAACACTGGCAACATCCTAAGTGCCTTGAGCTTTGGGCAGGTGGGAGGCAAAGCTACACTTCTGGAATTCCTTTTGTATCTCTGCTTGGGATGGGCACAAACTGGCACACGAGCCAAAATTCGGGCCAAACTTCAACTGGTTCAGAGCTCGGGAACTGATGTTTGGGGAAGGCGCAGTCAGTCTGGCCGGTTCAGTTTGGCTGTTCGGGGCCAGCCATTTAACCCTTAGTTCCCCCCCCCCGAAGCGGTGGTGAGCAAAACCAAAACGCAGCCATTTAAACCTAACAGCTGAGCCATGCGGGGTCTGCCACTCGGCTGTTAGGTTTAAATGGCTAAATACACAAACACTCCACTGTGTAAAAGGGCTTTGCCAAACATTAAATAAATCTTATTGCACCATTCATACGTATTCACTTGCCAGTAATTAAACTTTGAAGAACTGCTGCCCAATTGCTGAACACTAATGGCGTGCTTTAAAATTTACAAGACGTTTTGTGCCAACCTTGCGAAGTTTTTCTCCTGCTACCTGAAGAAGTGTTTTGGCTTGTGATAAAGGCTACAGCTGAAATGAGGAACTTTGGCCACCTTTTCCTGTTGCCAAGTTTGCCAGGTCTCTAGCTATAGAGTTGCACAGTGGAGCCAAGATTGTCAGACTTCAAGGCTAGGTGTATAATCGCTGCTGAGCCGATTAGCTGCTTTTTCTATTAAGTTTTGGTTGGTTGATGGTTGCTTGCAATATTGTATGTACATTTACTGAGATGATTAGCCACCATTTTCAAGAAGTAACGAGTATTTTTTATATAACATACATTTATTGAATGGTGCAGTAAGATCTATTTGATGTTTGGCAAAGCCTTTACAGTGGTGTGTTTGTGTACTTATGCTGTGTTTCCTGTTTATTTCATTTTTTTAAGGTTTAAATGGCTGGCAGCCATTTAACCCTGTGGTTTTGCTCCCTGCCACTTCGTGGGGAGGGCAAACCTAAAGGGTTAAATTAAGCTCCTTCCTGGATGATCCTGCCCCCCCCTTTCCTGGCTATGGTCAGCCATGGCCGGGGGAAATGGGGAACCAAACTTGCTGGACAGGTTCGGTTCATGTGGGTCCCGCTTGGTTTGGTTTGTGGTTCGGTTCGTCGGCCGCCCTGAACTGAACCATCCTTTTTAGGTTTGTGCCCATCCCCCTAATCTCTGCTGTTGCCAGAGACGGATCTTGACTAGGCCTGCACAGCAGAACCAGAGGCTGGTTACGCATCCCCTACCTTCTTTCTATTTCCATTCCCCTGAATCCCAAAACACCCATCTTTTGTGGCCTTTCCTACTTTTATGAGAACATCTAAAGTAAAGGTAAAGGTTCCCTAGCTCGAAAGCCAGTCGAATCCGACTCTAGGGTTGCGGTGCTCATCTCCATTTTAAAGCCGAAGAGCCAGCGCTGTCCGAAGACGTGTCTGTAGTCATGTGGCTGGCATGACTAAACACCAAGGTGCACGGAACGCTGTTACCTTCCCACTGAAGTGGTACCTATTTATCTACTTGCAATTTCTTGCTTTCGAACTGCTAGGTTGGCAGGAGCTGGAACTAGAGACAGGAGCTCACTCCGTCTTGCGGCACCCGGGTCTCGAACTGCTGAACTACTGACCTTCCATAGCCTGCAGTTCAGCGTCTTAACCACTTGAGCCACCAGAGCTCCTATGAGAACATCTAGGGCTTGTCTAAACCCGTAAAAAAACATAGATAGGGATGAAAGAATGCCCAAGTCACTAGTTCTGCATCACTCTGGATCCAGAAATGCACGGTGCCCTTGGCATCAGTTTCCATGGCCAGTTCTTGGAAGTACAGCATGGCCATACTCGGCAAGTGAAGCGCTGGGAGAGTGAAAACTTTGTGTGCTTCAGCCACTGAACCAGTGTTCCCTCTAAGCTGAGTTAGTGTGAGCTAACTCACAGTTTTTTAGCTTCCAGCTCACACCTTTTTGTCTCTGCTCAGGGAGGATGGCTCCAGAGCAGTGTTCGTTCTAAGCTGAGTTAGTGTGAGCTAGCTCACAGTTTTTTAGCTTCCAGCTCCCACATTTTTGTCTTCGCTCAGGAAGGATGGCTTCAGAGCAAACTACCGTAATTTATGCAGTAGGCAAATCGCTCGCTCACACCTTTCATGCCAGGAGCTCACAAAGCAGAATTTTTGCTCACAAGACTCCACAGCTTAGAGGGAGCTTTGCTCCAGAGCAAACTAATTTCTGCAGTAGCCAAATCGCTCACTCACAACTTTAATGACAGTAGCTCAAGAAGTAGAATTTTTGCTCACAAGACTCCACAATTTAGAGGGAACATTGCTGGCAAGTTCTATACAAGTTGAGATCTGGAAAAACTATTTTGCCACTTTGTATGAGGACCGACAATATAAATCACCCACTATTGACTCCCTAAGAGATGTTCCATCGTGGGTGCCAGTTACAGTAAGTGAGGTCATGTTGCTGATATCGCAGCTGAAAATTGGGAAAGCCCCGGGAAATGATTTTATAGTAGCAAAGCTACTTAAATCACATGTAGATTGGTGGGCTCCAATACTGGCCAATCTCTTCACATATATAGACTCAACAGCACAAATACCAAAGGACTGGGGCCTGGCCATTATAGTGCCTACATATAAGAAAGGAATCAAGACTGACACGAATAACTTCAGGCCAATAAGCCTTTTAAATACCATTTGTAAGCTATACACCAAGCATTTATGGCTGAAGCCATGTATATGGTTGGAGCAAGAAAACCTATTAGAAATTGAACAGCCAGGATTTACTCAAGGCCGTTCAACTTTAGATCACTGTTTGGTCTTAGATTATCTTGCCCGTAAGTATACAAAGTCAACAAAGGGTAATCTATATGCAGCATTCATGGATCTTAGAGCAGCTATTGATACTGTTTCAAGGGGAAGACTATGGACACAGATGGAAGATATATCGATAGACAAAAGGTTGTTATATTTGATAATCAAATCACATGAAGATAATAAGCTCCAAATAAGATATACACAATATGGTAAATTATCTGATAAAATCCCGGTACAAAAGGGAGTCGGACAAGGTTGTCTGCTTGCACCTTTTTAAATTTAATATATATGTGAATATTTTGATCCAATGGTGGCGTACAATGGAGGGGGGAAAGGTGCCAGTCTTGATGTATGCAGACAATGCTGTCCTTTTGTCACAGACTAAAGTTGGCCTAAAACGTGCCTTAAAAAAAATTCAGTGATCAATGTGATATCGAACAGTTATCAATCAATTATTCAAAAACTAAAATTCCCTCTCTTTCAAGAATGATAATAGAGAAGCCACAGGATCCTGATCCAGACTTGCCAGCTCTGGGTATGGAAATACCTAGAGATTTTGGGGGTGGAGTCTGGGGAGGGGAGGGACCTCGGCAGTGTACGATGCCATAGAGCCCACCCTCCAAAGCAGCCATTTTCTCCAAGGAAATTGATCTTGGTCCTCTGGAGATGAATTGTAATAGCAGGAGATCTCCAGCTGCCACCCAGACACTGGCAACACTGTTCTGGTCATGCACATACCCTATCTGCCAGTGGCGCATGGCAGCCATTAATACAGCTATCCCGCGTGACATCATCAGGTCCCGCCCCATGACTCTCAGGGTCAGAGACGAAGGGGGCATGGCAGTTGTACCCAACATGGGTTTGCAAATTATTTAACTGACATGTGTAAATTCACCTTGGGGAAATGCATTTTATTGTTTCACTCTACCATAATTGTATGTTGCTTGTTCAGGTATTGATACTTCACTTTCCTCCTCAGCAGGGAGCTAAGGGGCTTAGCGTGTGGCTTACCTCTCCTCCATTTTATATTTTAGTGTCTTGTTACAAATACCTAAAACTCTTGGTGTGTGTGTGTGTGGGGGTGAGCAACGAGCTAAACTTCGGAGAGCCAGTTTGGTGTAGTGGGCGTCAACATGGCAAATGGGGTTCAATGTGGCCAAGTGCAAGGTAATGCACATTGGAGCAAAAAATCCTACATATAAATACACGTTGATGGGGTCTGAACTGGCAGAGACTGATCAAGATAGAGATCTTGGAGTTGTAGTAGATAACTCACTGAAAATGTCGAGACAGTGTGTGACTGCAATAAAGAAGGCCAATGCTATGCTGGGGATTATTAGGAAGGGTATTGTAAACAGATCAGCCAATATCATAATGCCGCTATATAAATCAATGGTGCGACCTCATCTGGAATACTGTGTGCAATTCTGGTCACCACACCTTAAAAAGGATATTATAGCTTTGGAAAAAGTGCAGAAAAGGGCAACTCGAATGATAAAAGGGTTGGAACACTTTCCCTATGAGGAAAGGTTAAGGCGCTTAGGGCTCTTTAGCTTGGAGAAACGACGACTGAGGGTTGACATGATTGGGGTTTATAAGATTATGCATGGGAAAGAGCAGGTAGAGAAAGAGGTACTTTTCTCCCTTTCTCATAATACAAGAACTCGTGGGCACTCCATGAAATTGCTGAGCAGTCGGGTTAGAACGGATAAAAGGAAGTACTTCTTCACCCAAAGAGTGATTAACACTTGGAATTCACTGCCACAGGCTTGGACGGCTTCAAAAGGGAATTAGATAAGCATATGGAGCAGAGGTCCATCAGTGGCTCTTATCCACAAGGTATAGATAGGGACTCTGGGGCAAGTGATGCTCTGTCATCTTGGTGCTTGGGGGGGGTCAACAGTGGGAGGGCTTCTAATGTCCTGGCCCCACTGGTGGACCTCCTGATGGCACTGGTATTTCTGGCCACTGTGTGATACAGAGTGTTGGACTGGATGGGCCTTTGGCCTGATCCAACATTGGCATCTCTTATGTTCTTATGTTCTTATGTAGTGGTTAGGAGCACAGACTCTAGTCTGGGAGAACCGGGTTTGATTCCCCACTCCTCCACTCACAGCTGCTGGTGTGACCTTGGGTGAGTCACAAGTTCTCTCAGAGCTTTTTTCTCAAGAGCAGTTCTCAAGAGAGCTCTCTCAGCCCCACCTACCTCAGAGGGTGTCTGTTGTGGGGAGGGGAAAGGAAAGTAAACCGCTCCTTCAGGGAGTGAAGGGCAGGGTATAAATCCAATCTCTTCTTCTAAACTCAAGCCCTTTCCCTCTTCTTAGATTTCAGTAAATGCCCTCCACAGTTTTAGAAATAAGAGTCTGATATGGAGAAAGGCTGTCGCCTGCTACTTGTTGCCTTGCTGATGTTTACAGTACGGTTCTTCTATTTTAAAAAGCAAAAATCCCAGTGATCGGCTGGAAGCGAGGCTCAGCTCATTCCTACTAAACTGGTAAGAATTCAGCTTCTAAAAGAGGATTCTGTGCGCAGACTCACAGCTGCTCCAAACATACTCTCATTAGATGGAAAAGGTGTGCGGGGAGGGGGGAGGGAGAGGTCAGGGCTATCTGAAAACATTGACTTCCAATATTTACTTGGCTTCCTATGGAGTACAGTCTGCCAGAAGTAATAAAAGCAAATTATTCTTGCTGTATTTGGTATCTTGAATAGGCCTCAGTCCTCAGTTAGGACCTCTATGTAGACACAAATGAAGCTATACTTAAGGGGCCCTGATCTCGTCAGATCTCAGACGCTAAGCAGGGTCAGGCCAGGTCAGTATTTGGATGGGAGACCACCACGGTTGCTACATAGAGGGAGGCGATGGCAACCCCCCTGTGAATGCCTCTTGCCTTGAAAACCCAACGGGGTTGCCGAAAGCTGTGGCGCGATAGGACTTACCACAAAAGGTAAAGGTTCCCTTGCTCGAAAGCCAGTCGAGTCCGACTCTAGGGTTGCAGTGCTCATCTCCGTTTCAAAGCCGAAGAGCCAGCGCTGTCCGAAGACGTTTCCGTGGTCATGTGGCCGGCATGACTAAACACCGAGGCACACGGAACGCTGTTCCCTTCCCACCGAAGCGGTACCTATTTATCTACTTGCAATTTCTTGCTTTCGAACTGCTAGGTTGGCAGGAGCTGGAACTAGAGACGGGAGCTCACTCCGTCGTGCGGCACACCCGGGTCTCGAACTGCTGAGCTACCGACCTTCCACAGCCTGCAGTTCAGCGTCTGAACCACTTGAGCCACTGCAGCTCCTACCGCCATCCTTAAGGTAGCCAAAAAAGAGGAGGAGGGGTGAGAGGACATATTTGTACACCATTTCCATTTGTTTAGGATTGCCATGTTCCTTCTGGCCACTGGTGTATGGAGGGGTTGGGCTACCAGATCCAGGTTGGGAAACTCCTGGAGATTTGGGGGGTGGAGCCTGGGGAGGACAGGGACCTCAGTTGGGGCACAATGCCATAGAGTCCACCTTCCAAAGCATCCACGTTCTCCAGGGGAACTGATCTCTGTAGTCTGGAGAGGAGCTGTAATTCCAGGGGATCCCCAGGTCCCACCTGGAGGCTGGCAACCCTAGTTAATGTACATTCATCGATGCAAATTTACACATGACTACTATATCTGTGTGTAATGTCACAAGATTTCAGGTCTCTGTAGATGTTAACAAGGAGCTGCGGTGGCTCAAGTGGTTAAGACGCTGAACTGCAGGCTGCGGAAGGTCGGTAGTTCAGCAGTTCGAGACCCGAGTGTGCCGCATGACGGAGTGAGCTCCCGTCTCCAGTTCCAGCTCCTGCCGACCTAGCAGTTCGAAAGCAAGACATTGCAAGTAGATCAATAGGGACCACTTCGGTGGGAAGGTAACAGCGTTCCGTGCGCCTTGGTGTTTAGTCATGCCGGCCACGTGACCACGGAAACGTCTTCGGACAGCGCTGGCTCTTCGGCTTTGAAATGGAGATGAGCACCACAACCCTAGAGTCGGATTCCACTGGCAGACTGGTTAGCATCAGCTGTCCTTCTTCCAAGTTTAGGTATCTCTGACAATCCTGGAACTGCCCGAGAATCTTCGCTTCCACAGCCACTTAATGACAGAATCAGAACCTGGACATTTCAGAGGACAGGCCTTAAAAAAACCCTAAAGAGGACCGAAAAAGAGGACATCTCTCCTGCCTAATACTGAGTGAGACCATTGGTCAGTCTAGTCTAGTATTGTCTACTCTGATTGGCTCTCCAAGGGTTGAGGCAGAGGTTATTCTCAAACCCGCTATCAGAGATCCTTTAAATGATATGCCAGGGATGCAACTTGGGAACTTCAGCCTGCACAGCCGACGACACTCAACCACTCAGTTATCCTTTCTATATGGCCCTTTTCCTATTGCTTCAAACGGTCCGAATAAATTTCTCTCCCAGCGATCAAAGAGCCATGAGCATAAAAAGGAGAGGCTATTTTAAAAGATAAAATTCCAGCAGTCAACTGAGAAGGCGGCTGGATCCACGGCCCCACTTTTCTAAAAGAGCTTTAGAAAAAAAACATTCAGTTTGGATAAATTTCGGTCTCAAAGAATGTTGTGATTTTTGTAGTTAGATGGCAACATCAGTCAACAGACAGAGGTAGGCTGTTTGGGGGATATTCCCCCCTAACCATCTTTCTTTTAAAAATTAGGACTTTCACAGTCAAGTTAGTATTAGGAAATGGCTAACAAAATTTGAGGAACCAAAGGGGTTTTTTTTTGTGGGGTCCAGAATGAAGCCTTTAATTAAGCCTTTATATATAGTACAAATGGAAGAAAAACTGGGACAAGGTTTTTCATTTGTTATTACAGGTTTCCAGTTCACGGTTTCTCAGTGTGCTCAACCTACAGTAGCAATTGAAGGGAAGGTTTTTTTTATATGGAGTCTTGTATAGATGGCACTTGACCCTGAAATGCTGAAGTAGAATTTAATGGAAAAATATTAGAGAACAGGAGCACAAACCTATAGTCTAGAGACAAGTATAAAATGGTGTGCTGTCATTTGGATGGGCATTTAGCCTCCTTTTGGATGGGCAAGAACTGAGGACAAATGGCATTTTTGGGTGATATGTTCTTTTACACTGATGAGTGTGGGATTGCTGACAGGCACCCAGACAGACCACATATGTGAAGGGACGCTAGTTTCCCTCAAAAGAAGAACAAGCTCCAAGTCCCAAATTGGCCCTATGAGGCAGCTCTTTGCATGCATGTTGTTGTTGTTCAGTCCCACAGTCGAGTCCGACTCTTCGCGACCCCGTGGACCACATCATGCCAGGCCCTCCTGTCTTCCGCCGTCCTCCAGAGTTGGCTCAATTTCATGTTCGTTGCGTCGATGACACTGTCTAACCGTCTCATCCTTTGCCGTCCCCGTCTTCTTTGACCTTCAGTCTTTCCCAGCATCAGGGTCTTCTCCAGGGAGTGCTCCCTTCTCATTGGGTGGCCAAAGTCTTTGAGCTTCAGTTTCATTATCTGGCCTTCCAGGGAACAGTCAGGGTTTATTTCTTTTAGGACTGACTGATCTGATCTCCTTGCAGTCCAGGGGACTCTCAACAGTCTTCTCCAGCACCATAGTTCAAAAGAATCTACTCTTCGGCGCTCGGCCTTCCTTATAGTCCAACTCTCGCAGCCATACATGACTACTGGGAATACCATTGCTTTGACCATACGGACTTTTGTTGGCACGGTGATGTCTCTACTTTTTATTATGCTGTCTAGGTTTGCCATCACTACACTAGT
>NW_015175437.1:113823-117751 GCF_001447785.1 Gekko japonicus
GTCCAACTCTCGCAGCCATACATGACTCCTGGGAATACCATTGCTTTGACCATGCAGACTTTTGTTGGCAGGGTGATGTCTCTACTTTTTATCATGCTGTTTAGGTTCGCCATCGCTTTCCTCCCAAGGAGCAGGCGTCTTTTAAGTTCATGACTGCTGTCACAGTCTGCGGTGATCTGGGATCCCAGGAACGTGAAGTCTGTCACTACTTCCACGACTTCCCCTTCTATTTGCCAAGGAGTGATGGGGCCGGATGTCATGATCTTAGTTTTTGTGATGTTGAGTTTCAAGCCAACTTCTGCGCTCTCCTCTTTCACCGTGAGCAAGAGGTTCTTGAGGTCCTCTTCACTTTCTGACATTAGAGTGGTATTGTCTGCATATCTGAGATTGTTAATCTTTTTCCGGGCAATCTTAATTCCGGTTTGTGATGCCCAGGTATGGGAGGGGTGCTACATAACTACATAACAAGTGTTATGTTCTTCACCCAAAGAGTGATTAACACATGGAATTCACTGCCACAGGAGGTGGTGGGTGCTACAAGCATGGATGGCTTCAAGAGGGAATTAGATAAGCCTATGGAGCAGAGGTCCATCAGTGGCTATTAGCCACAAGGTATAGATAGGGGCTCTGGGGCAAGTGATGCTCTGTCTTCTTGGTGCTTGGGGGGGGGGTCAACAGTGGGAGGGCTTCTAATGTCCTGGCCCCACTGGTGGACCTCCTGATGGCACCTGGTATTTTTGGCCTCTGTGTGACACAGGGTGTTGGACTGGATGGGCCTTTGGCCTGATCCAACTTTGGCGTCTCTTATGTTCTTATGTGTATTTATTCTATTTTATCGATTCAACTTTTATCCCACTCCTTTCCCCGCCAGGCAGGGCTCAGGGCGCCTCCCAACAACTGGATATACGATACAATCAGCATCACAATTTGAAACCAATCTTCCAGTCAACATTTAACAACCAGTCTATCGTATCAGATAAACAGGAGTGCCAGTGCATGGGAAGTTGGACAGCAGCTGCAGCCGATCGCCCCCCCCCCCCCCCGAGATGCTGTTGGACCTTGCGGCTCCGGCAGGCCAGTGCCATCTGCTTTGCCAAGGCTGCTTTCTGTGCCAGGGCCTTCGCCTCTTGCCTCCTGCACCCCGTTGAGAGCTCTTCGGGAAGGAAAGAATCCCACAGCCGATGACCTCTCAAGCCTGCAGGGTGAGCACGAAGCAGCCGAAGCAAGGGATTCTTACTTGGCCTCTGGAGTTCACGCCCGTAACCTTCGCTTGCAAGGTGATGCTGTCTTTTGAAAAACATGCAGGTAGAAAGGGGGGAGGGGAGGGGAGCTGGCAGCTGACCTCTGCTGTCTGTTGTGTGCTTTGTTCTTCTCCCCCATTCTTCGCATGGGTCTGCGTGGAGTCACTCATCTCTACCGGCCTCTCCTGTCGAAGCAATGCCCTCATACCTCCATACACGTGATTCTGGATTAGCTGGCCACTTGCGATAGGGAAAGCGCTCTTCAGATTAGACTTCTCTCTCTCCTTTCGACGACAGCCTGAATGTGAACCGAATCTACTTGGATAAATGTAAGTTTTGACTGTCTGTAATATACTTTTTGGGAGGTTTATTTACCGCACTCAGTATCACGCTTTTGTGGCAGGGCAAACTCTGCTGTAGTAACCAAATATCCCAGCAGGGGACTCCTGCTGCAGAGTCATGCTTCAGTCCAGTTTTCAATGATGGCAATACCATTCTGTGCAAGAGCTGTGTTTTTGATGCACTTTGTGGACATGTTTTTTTTTTTGAGAAAGCCACCTATGCTGCCTCTCCAGCGATTCTGGTCAAAGTGGCTTACAAAATGGCTTACCCTAAGAACAGGGTAAGGTGTCAGGTGAACCTCAAGGGGGAGGGCATTCACAGGCAAGGTGCCGCCACTGGAAAGGCTCTGCCTCTAGGGTGCCCCTGGGTTAGAGTGTGGGACTGGGACAGAGCAGGCCCCAGTTCCAACTCCTGTTTGCCAAGAGACATATCGAATGACCTGGGGGCAGTCATCCTCCCTACGACTAGCCTACCTCCCAGGATTGCCGCAGCAGTGCCACCCAGATGCAGTGGCTGGGAGACACGAGTTCGAATCCCCACTCCGCCCTGGGAGCTGGCTTGGAAACCTTATGCCAGTCGGACTCCCTCCGCCTCACCTACCTCTGATGCTCCTTGTTATTTGGTTTAGCCAGTTTTATCGTGTTTGTTTTTATTACATGGGGGAGGGGGAGGTCAACGTCCTCAGCCATTTTGAGGACCCATCGCAAAGGGAAGATGGGTGCAAATACCTAAATAAAGGCATGCAGGTAAAACAGAGGCAGGAGGAAAGACCGGGTAAAAATGCATCCAACAATGACCTAAATAACTCTTACACAGTATGTACTAACACCAAAAACAGCAATATTTTATTCCCCCCCCCTTTTATAAAGCAAGTCCCTGCCTGTGTAATGTCACAAGATTTCAGGTCTCTGTAGATGCGGGGGCTCAAGTGGTTAAGACGCTGAACTGCAGACTGTGGAAGGTCATTAGTTCAGCAGTTCGAGACCCGGGTGCCGCATGACGGAGTGAGCTCCCGTCTCTAGTTCCAGCTCCTGCCAACCTAGCAGTTCGAAAGCAAGAAATTGCAAGTAGATAAATAGGTACCACTTCGGTGGGAAGGGAAGAGCAAAAAAAATGGGAAGGCAAGAGCGTTCCGTGCACCTTGATGTTTAGTCACGCCGGCCACATGACCACGGAAACGTCTTCGGACAGCGCAGGCTCTTCTGCTTTGAGACGGAGATGAGCACCGCAACCCTAGAGTCGGATTCAACTGGCTTCCGAGCAAGGGAACCTTTACCTTTACTGTTGGTACAACATTTGGTGGCCCCTTCTTCTGCCGACCACATGACCACGGAAACGTCTTTGGACAGCGCTGGCTCTTCGGCTTTGAAACGGAGATGAGCACCGCAACCCTAGAGTCGGATTTGACTGGCTTTTGAGCAAGGGAGACCTTTACCTTTATGATATTAACAGCACAGTCCTAAAATGAAGGACACCCTTTGACTCCCCCTCTGGCTGGGAGGGTGCTGAGGGGGTTGTCAGGTGCCGTCCCATCCCCAGCCGTGGTGCAAATAAGGTTGCCAGCTCCAGGTTGGGAAACTCCTGGAGATTTGGGGGTGGAGCCTGGGGAAGACAGGGACTCCAGTGGGGCACAAGGCCGTGGAGTCCACCCTCTGAAGCATCCATTTCCCCCCAGGGGAGCTGATCTCTGTCGTCTGGGGAGGAGCTGTAATTCCGGGGGATCCCCAGGTTCCCACCAATGCTCCCTCTAAGCTGTGGAGTCGTTGTGAGCAAAAATTCTACTTTGTGAGCTACGATTTGGCGACTGCATAGATTAGTTTGCTCTTCTGGAGCCCTCCTTCCCGAGCAGAGACAAAAAGGTGTGAGCAGAAGGCTAAGAAACGGTGAGCTGGCTCACACCAACTCAGCTTAGAGGGAACACTGCTCTGGAGCCCTCCTTCCTGAGCGAGGACAAAATTCTGTGATCCGGAGGCTAGAAACCTGTGCGCTAGCTCACACTAACTCAGCTTAGGGGGAACACTGCTCTGGAGCCCTCCTTCCTGAGCGAGGACAAAATTCTGTGATCCGGAGGCTAGAAACCTGTGCGCTAGCTCACACTAACTCAGCTTAGGGGGAACACTGCTCTGGAGCCCTCCTTCCTGAGCTAAGGCAAAAATCTGTGATCCGGAGGCTAGAAACCTGTGCGCTGGCTCACACTCACTCAGCTTAGGGGGAACACTGCTCTGGAGCCCGCCTTCCTGAGCTAAGGCAAAAATGTGTGATCCGGAGGCTAGAAATCTGTGCGCTAGCTCACACTCAGCTTAGAGGGAACACTGCTCTGGAGCCCCATCCTTCCTGAGCTAAGG
>NW_015175437.1:117974-125137 GCF_001447785.1 Gekko japonicus
GGGGGGGGGGGGGGGGGGGGAGTGAAACTCGAGCCTGGGGAGGGGAAGGCAGGGCGCCACCGGCCGGGGCTTGGCCTGCGAGCGCGTCCCTCCCGGCAAGCCCCCTCCCTTCTTCCCTTCCTCCCTCCCCGACCAGTGGCAAGAAGAAGGAGGAAGCGGCGTCGCGCAAAAGGCGCCGAGACGCGCCGGAGTTGGGAAGGAACTTCTGCTGCCGGGATCCGGAGCCGCCGCCGCCAGGATGGGCCCGAGTTGCTGAGCGCGCCGGGCCAGAGGTGAGGCGCAGAGGTGGCGGCCGGGGGTCTTGGGTGGGGGGGTCTGCGAGCATGGATTTGGGTGGGTGGGGTGGGGGAGGGACCAAGGTTCCCTCTAAGCTGAGTGAGTGTGAGCTAGCTCACAGTTTTTTAGCCTCCGGCTCACACATTTTTGTTTCAGCTCAGAAAGGATGGCTCCAGAGCAAACTAATTTATGCAGTAGCCAAATCACTTGCTCACAACTTTAATGCCAGTAGCTCACAAAGTAGAATTTTTGCTCACAAGACTCCACAGCTTAGAGGGAACACTGGGAGGGACCCTTCCTGCCTCTTTCCCCACCGGCGTTCGGGGGTCTGCTGCAGGAGCCCTTCCTCCTCCCCTCCGCCAGGCTGAAACCTCATCCCGCTCTTTAGCGACTCAATCCGAATCTAAGCGAGAAAGAGCGGCTTCAGCCCGCTCGCCGCACTTGCAGGCGGCACTTAGAGAGCAAGGCGCCAGTGTTCCCTCTAAGCTGAGTGAGTGCGAGCTAGCTCACAGTTTTTTAGCCCCCAGCTCACACATTTTTGTCTCGGCTCGGGAAGGAGGGCTCCAGAGCAAACTAATTGATGCAGGAGCCAAATCGCTGGCTCATAACTGTAATGGCAGTAGCTCACAAAGTAGAATTTTTGCTCACAGGACTCCACAGCTTAGAGGGAACACTGGCCCGGACCATCCCTTGCACTTTGACCTCCCTTCCCACACAGGCCCACCCACAGTAGATCCAGAGGGGTAGTCCGGTTCCTCCGCCTGTAGCGGGAGAAAAGAGCGAGCACCTGAAAGACTAACCAGATGTCTGGCAGGGGATGGGCTTCAAGTCTGAAGAAGAGAGCGGTGAGACTCAGGAAAGCTCCTCCCCTGCCAGAATTTGGTTAGTCTTTCAGGTGCTCCCCGGACTCTTGCTCTTTTCAGTGAGCAACCACTCACAAGCTCCTCCCCTGCCAGAAATCTGGTTAGTCTTTAAGGTGCTCCCCGGACTCTTGCTCTTTTCCCCTGCTACAGACAGACGAACAGGGCAAACCCATCTTGAAGCAGCAGAAGATAAGATTCAGGTGGGGTAGCCATGTTGGCCTGAAGCAATAAGCAATAGAACAAAGTTTGAGTCCAGTGGCACCTCTGAGACCAACAAAGTTTAATTCTGGGTAGAAGCGCAGGAAAGCGCAGGAAAGCTTATTTGTTGTTCTTCAGTCGCACAGTCGAGTCCGACTCTTCGCGACCCCATGGACCAGATCACGCCAGGCCCTCCTGTCTTCCGCCGTCCTCTGAAGTTGGCTCAATTTCATGTTCGTTGCATCTATGACACTGTCTAACCATCTCATCCTTTGCCGTCCCCGTCTTCTTTGACCTTCAGTCTTTCCCAGCATCAGGGTCTTCTCCAGGGAGTGCTCCCTTCTCATTTGGTGGCCAAAGTATTTGAGCTTCAGTTTCATTATCTGGCCTTCCAGGGAACAGTCAGGGTTGATTTCCTCTCGGATTGACTGATTTGATCTCCTTGCAGTCCAAGGGACTCTCCAGAGTCTTCTCCAGCACCATAATTCAAAAGCATCTATTCTTCGGTGCTCAGCCTTCCTTACGGTCCAGCTCTCGCAGCCATACATGACTACTGGGAATACCATTGCTTTGACCATGCGGACTTTTGTTGGCAGGGTGATGTCTCTACTTTTCATCATGCTGTTGAGGTTCGCCATCGCTTTCCTCCCAAGGGGCAGGCGTCTTTTAAGTTCATGGCTGCAGTCACACTCTCTGGTGATCTGGGATCCCAGGAACGTGAAGCCATGTTGGCCTGAAGCATTAGAACAAAGTTTGAGTTCAGTGGCACCTCTGAGACCAACAAAGTTTAATTCTGGGTGGAAGCGCAGGAAAGCTTATACCCCGAATTAAATTTTGTTGGTCCTAAAGCTGCCACTGGACTCAAACTTTGTTCTGTAGCAGTAGAAAAGAGCAAGCGTTCAGTCGCACCTTAAAGACTTAACAAACTTTGGAGGAATATAGTTTATCGGACGCATGGAGAGTGCGGAATATAAATAAAAGAGACTTTACTTTCTACTCTAGTAGACATGACTCATGGTCACGGCATAGATATGGCATGGATAAATACTGCAATGCTGGGAGAAATGGTTGAAGCAGAAATCCTACCAAAAACAGAGTTCCATTCACCTTGGTGTTTAGTCATGCCGGCCACATGACCACGGAAACGTCTTCAGACAGCGCTGGCTCTTTGGCTTGGAAACGGAGATGAGCACCGCAACCCTAGAGTCGGATTCGACTGGCTTTTGAGCAAGGGAACCTTTACCTTTTTACCCCAAACTTAATCCATATGTCTGTGGAGAAAGGCAGGATACAGATGCGGCAAATAAATAAATCCCCCTATACTTCTTGCCCTGGCTAGCCCAATCGCGTCAGGTCTCGGAAACGAAGCAGGGTCAGCCCTGGCTACTATTTGGATGGGAGACCTCCAAGGAATACCAGGGGTCGGGACGTGGAGTCAGGCCATGGGACAAACCAACTCTGAACGTCTCTTGCCTGGAAACCCTCCAGGGTCGCCATAAATTGGCTGCTATTTGAGGGCACTTTACAGACATGCACATACTCCTTAGGGTAGACGTTGCTGAATGACCTGTGTGAATTAATTTTACAAATGCTAGTCGTTCAGTCATTGGATCATGAGGAAGGAGAGAAGAGGTTGGATTTATATCCCGCCCTTCACTACCCAAGGGAGTCTCAGAGCGGCTTACGAACCCCTTTCCCTTCCCCTCCCCACAACAAACACCCTATGAGATAGGTGGGGCTGAGAGAGCTCTAACAGAAACTGTCCCTTTTTCAAGGACAGCTCTGCCAGAACTGTGGCTTGCCCAAGGTCATCCAGCAGGTGCAAGTGGAGGAGTGGGGGAATCAAACCCGGTTCTCCCAGATTAGAGTCCGCACACTTAACCACTACAGCAAACTGATAACACTGAGTGGATATACCATCTAAGACACGCCATCTTGATGAAAGTCTTCGTTTTAGAACATCTAGAGCACTTAACATGTTGTAATTTTGTAATAATGGTTTTTATGGTTTTAACTGTTTTATGTGTTGGCACATGCCTATTTGTGAGCCACCCTGAGCCTGCATTGCGGGGAGGGCAGGCTATAAGTTGAAATTAAAAAATGTAAATAAAATTGAAATTATATATAAACTGGCTCTCAAAAGTATCTTTTTGCTTGAGCAGCCCGCTTCGGGAAGACACACAAGATGTCTCGTTCAGAGAGACTTCCTCGTGGCAAGGATTACAGGCACGGAGAGAACCCTGCGGCTAGCAGATATATTGAAGAAAGAAGTCGGAAACCGTATCCATCCAATGGAAGGTAAGCTGAAACCTATATCAGGGGTGGGGGTGGGAGAGAGTGAACTTCGACACAATGGGACCCATTCTCCTCCTTGTCACATTTCTCCCGTAATCATAGGCAGATATGGGGGGGGGAATTGTCCCTTTCTGTTGTGTGGTATTACAAGAGTCCTAGTTAGCAGAAAGGATTGCATTGATTTCAAGGCACGGGAACTCAAGCTGGGCTTCCAGATAGACTTGCTGGTAAGCTTTCCTGACCTATTCCCTCTGTTGTGGCCTAGAGGGCAACATATGGCCCAAAGCCCAACCGGATGTCTGCTTCCACCACGTGGGGCCATACAAGCAGAGTAAACTGGCGTTTACTACCTTATGCGTGTTATTGTTCAAATTTAATATCCCGCTTGTTTTCTTGCATGGGATCCCAAAGCATCTCACCGCGTCCTCCTCTGCACCCCCACCTTATCCTGACCACAACCTCCCTGTGAGGTGGGCTAGGCTGGGAGAGAGCGACTGGCCCAAGGTCACCTGACAGGCTTCCGTGTCGAGTGGGGATTCGATCCCGGTTGACCCAAGTCCTAGTCTGACCGTCTGACCACTACATGGCACCAGTTTTCAGTGTAATCCCCTCAATGTATCGTTTCATTAAATCCTTAAACTGGTTTAGTAGCCGTTCCTTGGAGACAAGGCCCTACGAGGAAAGACTGAGGGACATGGGAATGTTCGGTCCGGAGAAGAGGAGGCTGAGGAGGAAAATGATTGCTCTCTTTAAAGTATTTGAAGGGCTGTCACTTAGAGGAGGGCAGGGAGCTGTTTCTGTTGGCAAAAGAGGACAGGACTCACAATAATGGGCTTCCCCCCGACCCCACCCCTGTGGTAGAGAAATCCCCTTGAGAGAACAATTCCTCTCCTCTCTCCACTTCATGGAGTGCACACATCCCCTCCTCCCCCTCACTACTTATAATATAAACATTAGCTTAAAATTGAATGGGTACTTCCCTTTAGGTGGTTCCTTCAAATGCCTCCGTCCTCTGGGCCTTTTTCCTCCTCTGTCTGACATTCCTTCCTCCGCGTCTGTGTCCTCTTCTAAGTCTAGGCCTTCTTCCATTTCCTGTTCTCTTACATCTTACAAACTCCTCTCCCTTCCCCGCCCCACAACAGACACCCTGTGAGGTAGGTGGGGCCGAGAGAGCTCTTGACAGAAACTGCTCTTTTTCAAGAACAGCTCTGATCAGAACTATGGCTTGCCCAAGGTCATCCAGCCAAGTGCAAGTGGAGGAGTGGGGAATCAAACCCCGTTCTCCCAGATTAGAGTCCGCGCACTTAACCACTACACCAAACTGGCTCTCAATTGATTAGGTCTGTTTCTTGCTGTAGGATGTCTTCATTAAAAGAGTGAAAAGCTAGAGGCAGAGCGAATGATTCTTGTAATTGGGAGAATATGGCTTGTATGCAAGAGTATGGTAATTAATGTTGGTAGATTACAGTGAATGTGTGTAACTGTATTTGTGCTGGAGAGAACAAATGAACGCAGAAGGGCTGGCAGTAAGAAATTCAATGAATGAATGAATGCTGAGAGACAGAGGCATAAGAAATCCAAGGAATACGTTGTGAAAGCTAATAACAGTCTGGAAGGGATTATGGGTAATAAAGTACCAGATTTTGGAAACTTGTCTGCAATGTGGTTTAAGACTAGGAAGTAACTGTGTGGTTTAAGACTAGGAAGTATTGTGTGTCTGTGTGTGCGCGTGCATATGCACACGAAACAACAGCTGGCATGGAAGCAAGACACAATTGTGTAACTTTCAGCAATGATAATTAGGGGTGTGCAAAAGAAATTTCGAGTTATTTCTGATTTGGGTCTTTTGGACCCGAAAAATATCTGTATACCCAAATATACCTGAATACCAGTATTGGTATTCCACTGTTATTTAGGTCAATATTCGGGAACCCAAATATATTTGGATCCATTATACCCTATGGGGAATTTAACTCACCTTCCCTTTGCTGGGGAGTCATGCCATGGAGGCAGTATGAGCTCCAGAGTGAAGGGGAGGTATTTAAACTTAAAATACCTTCCCTTCACTGGGAGGCACACCACAGAGGCAGCACGAGCCGAAAAGGGAAGGGAAAGGAAGGTATTTAAAGTTTAAATCCCTTCACAGAGGAGTCCTGTGGCAGGACTCTGCCAGTAGCCAAACTGAATAAAAGCCGAATAATATTGGCTTTTATTCGGGGGCAACTACTTCGGTAGCCGAATACAGATCTCTGATCTGTATTCAGCTGAATAAATACCCGAAAAATACCTTATTGGCTGGGTATATACTAAGTGGGCACCCCTAATGATAATATCAGACAGGAGGCTTATGTTAGTCTGTAACAATAAACCGAAACAGGAATTCAATAGTACTTGAAAGACTAACACAGTTTATTCCAGGGTAAACTTCATTAGAAATCCACCAGACCAGTTAAAGAACCAGAATGGTGTAGTGCTTGGAGTTTTGGACTAGGGTCTGGGAGACTCTCGGTCTGCAATGCATGCTTGCTGGGTGACCCTGGGCCAGTTGCACATGTCCAGTCTAACCTACCTCAGAGGGTTGTTGTGAGTATAAGATCAAGAAGGGGGAAATCTTGTAAGCTACTTTGGGTCCCCATTGGGGAGAAAAGAGGGATATAAATGAAGCAAATACATAAAATGGGGGGGGGGAGTATAGACAACATAAAGGTTTGGGATGAGGATATTACAAAGAGGCTGATTCAAAACAAGATCCAGTCCAAAGAGTCTGATTTTACAAAGAATTGGTGTGAGACAGTCCCAACAGTTATTAGGAAAGAAGAAAGCAAAACCTGGTATCTGCTTGTCTCATTTTATCTTGCACTAGGTTTTCTGAAAACTTATACTGGAATGAATTTTTGTGTGTCTTTAAGATGCCCCCGGACTCCTGTTTTATTTTAATGATGAGCAGAGGTCATTTCGGGGGGATCGCGGGGGATCGCAGTTCCCCCGGGTGAGGTACGGGGGGGCGGGGCACATGACGAAGCCCCGCCCCCTGCTTCCGGCCACCCCGCTTCTGGCCCTCATTCAGCCAGGAGGAGGCAGGAGAAGAGGGAGGGTAAGTTGCTTCCTCCCTGCCTCTACCCACCCCTGCCTGCCTGGGGCCAGGGAGGACCTTCGCGGGGCTTCCTTGCACTCCCGCCGGCCTTGCAGGTCCACCGCCGGGCTCCTCATGGGGCTCGGCAGTGGAGCTGCAAGGCCAGCGGCGGCGGCCGGGACCATTGAGGGGCGGGTTGTGTGGCCTTATGACACACTTCTGGTGATGTCAGGGGGTGTGGCCTTATGACACACTTCCGGTGATGTCAAGGGGTGTGGCATATGCTAATGAGTTATGCTAATGAGTTCCCCTAGCTCTTTTTCTACGAAACAACCCCTGATGATGAGAAACTTTAAATAAGCCTGTCCTATTCAGATTTATCCTAAACCTTTCATAGTCAATCCAAATGGAACTTGAGGTGACCTTTGTTCCTTAGAAATACAATCCAGCCAAGCAGC
>NW_015175437.1:125171-142235 GCF_001447785.1 Gekko japonicus
TCCTCCTCCTCCAACTGTAGGCCAGTGCAAGGATTGCTCTATACTGAGCATGCAAGACCTCCCGCGGTTTTTGCAGACTCTGTCCCGAAATACTCGGCTCCGAGTCACCTGTCTTTGGCACCCTCTCCGCAACTGTATCCTCCCAAAGAGACCTTTTCTGAGAAATGTTCCAACCTGTGCTCAAGAAGAGGTAAGCGAAACATTTCTTTGTTATCCCTTTCATCACATCTCTTTGTCCCCAGGACATGTGACTTGGGTTAAAGGAGTACCAGAAGGTAGGATAGAATCTCCCACGGAGCCCAAGCTTTTGTTAGAGGAAAGAACGTGTAAGGTTTTCACTTAACTCTTCTTCGGGTAGAACAAAGAACACAGCGAGTGGAAAGTGGCTGAGATTCCCAACTTGCCCCCAAGCCCATTTTTATAAACAAGTGACTTCCAGTAGATAAATCTCTCTGTGTAACAGTAGTCATCGGTAATGGTTTAAATAACAGCAGATTTTTCACATGCACATTGTAATGACTCTAGAAGCCAAAGTTTATGCTTAATCTGCAGTTTGGGGGAACCAAAAGAGCTCTGTGTTTCAGTGCGCTTCAAGGAAAGATGGTAATCACGATACTTGGCCTCTTCCCCCCCCCCTTTCTCTAGAACTAGCTTAGGACCAGCACTAACTAACAGTTGGAACGTTCGTTACACTGCAATTTGCGAGGAATAATGGCTGTGTTTAAGATGTCATTGGTAGCAAATAGGTTTTCTGGGTTGGGAGCTGTGGGCCAACTGCATGGTCAGATGTCCTGATGTTTTCTTTAAGAAACGTTGCCGGGTGGATGTCAGTGGAATTCGAGCAGAATGAGAATGTTGGTGGGGAGGGGAGTTACGTCCGAGAAAAGCTGCTGTTAGCCATGATGGGGGGGGGGGGAGAATGTTAGAACGGATAGAAGGAAGTACTTCTTCACCCAAAGAGTGATTAACACATGGAACTCACTGCCACAGGAAGTGGTGGCGGCTACAAGCATGGAAGGCTTCAAAAGGGAATTAGATAAGCATATGGAGCAGAGGTCTATCAGTGGCTATTAGCCATAAGGTATAGATAGGGACTCTGGGGCAAGTGATGCTCTGTCTTCTTGGTGCTTGGGGGGGGGGGTCAACAGTGGGAGGGCTTCTAATGTCCTGGCCCCACTGGTGGACCTCCTGATGGCACCTGGTATTTCTGGCCACTGTGTGATACAGAGTGTTGGACTGGATGGGCCTTTGGCCTGATCCAACATTGGCTTCTCTTATGTTCTTAATGTATTAGCTCACTGTTGTTTTGCTGTTCCTTGCTGCATATTTGGGTCGACATCTCTGACAATCACGCAACTGATACATGGCCAGTTAATTCTCATCCATGCATGATGTTCAGAAGACGAAGAGTTGGGTTTTGTACCCCGCTTTTTTGTACCTTAAGGAGTCTCCAAGTGGTTGGCAGTCGCCTTCCCTTCCTTTCCCCGCAACAGGCTCCTTGTGAAGTTGGTGGGGCTGAGAGAGTTCTGGGAGAACCATTTCTCCCCTGTAAGAATAAAATCTCTGTAAGAATAAAATTGCTACTTTAATCATATCAAACCATTTTTGCAATCTGTTCTGCAGAACTATCAAATTTAGACAAACTGTGATCCGCTTTCACTTACATTCAGTGGGTGGGCCTCAGTCCTTTTCTTTAAGATTAAGGACCAAAACGATATGGAATGCTCAGAGATCCATGAGCTCCCCAAGTGTTTTTAGCTGGAAAACTGCAGCTGGGTGGGGGGTCCCAGTTTGTGTGCAAGGAAAGTGTGTGTTTCTCTGTGCCATTTTCCTGACTTTGAACAACCCCCAGAAAGGCTCTTTACCTCCTTGGGGGAAGAAGATATTATTAATGAATCTCCCCATAGTTGTAGTTGTCCCGTGGTTTATTTATTTATTTATTAATTTATTTATTAATTCAGCTTGATATACCGCCCTAACCCCCGTAGGGGTCTCTGGGCGGTTTTACAGAGGGGGTGCTAGTCACCTATTTACCCTAACTAGGGCCACATTGTTTCTGGGGAGGGTAGCCTACCGGCACCCAGGTGGAGGCAGGTATCTTCCGATAGGAGCTGGCGTTGTTCCGGCACGCTGCTAACGGCCTCCCAGGACCCGACTCCGTCCTTCAGGCTCCGTCGCGTTTCTGGGTGACGTCACTGCGCGCCTCCTTGCTGTACGGCAGCCTCTCGTTGTTCCTGCTGCTGGCCGCCAGGAGTCACTCCTTCTGAGCCTGCTGCTCTCTGCTTGCCGCCGCCGCGTCGCCGAGCTCCTTTCTTGCCTCCGCCGCCGGTATTCAGCCACCGTCATCGTCTCCATTGCCGCAACGCCGCCGCTGCCGCCATTGTCGCCATCCACACACCTCGCCGAGGAGGAGGGTGCCCCCCACCCTTCTAAGGGTGGGTACCCATTAATCTACTCGCCTTGAGATTTTTACGTTGGCTTTCGAACCGCTGGGTGGGCGGGAGCTAGGACAAGGGTCGAGAGCTCACCTCGACCGCGGTGGGTCTCGAACAGCCATAGTGGCTGCTCGAGTGATGTTAAGGCAGGCATTTACTGCCTGCGCCACCGCTCCTGGTGAATTTAGGAGCAATCAGAACTCCACAAAGTATTGTCTGAGTCCATCCTGATGGGGTAAATACTAGAACTGGGGGGGGGGGGGGTGGGGGGGGAGTAGGGTTGCCAGACTGCCCAGTGCGGGAGGGGGTCTCCCACTTTCAGGCACTTCCCCCCACAATCACCCCCTCTTACCGGCAGGAACCTGGAAATCATTGTGACACACCTATGAAAACTGGAAGTGATGGTACGTTGGGGACATCGGGGAGCAACACTCTGTTTTTTGGGCAGAACTCTATGATTTGAAGCAAATGCTACCATAGAGTTTTGCCCAAAAACCAGAGCATCATCCCCGGCATCCCTGACGTGCCTACATCACTTCCTGTTTACGTTTGCGTGTCACGACGCCTTCCCCTCCTCTGCGAGCATGACAATTGGACCTGGCTACCCTAGCGGGGAGGGTGCCAGCTCCGGGTTGGGAAATACCTGGGAGATTTTGGGGGTGGAACCTGGGGAGGATATAATGCCACAGAGTCCACCCTCCAAAGCAGCCACTTACTCCAGGGAAACTGATCTTGGTCATCTGGAGATCAAATGTAATAGCAGGAGATCTCCCGTCCCCACCTGGAGACTGGCAACTCTAGGGGGAAGTCATAAAAAGTCAATGCCACACAGGCTGTTCAGATGGCAAGTTGGTGTATATCTAAAGAGTGATTAACACATCAAGAGTGATTAACACATGGAACTCAGTGCCACAGGAAGTGATGGCGGCTACAAGCATGGACGGCTTCAAAAGGGAATTAGATAGGCATATGGAGCAGAGGTCCATCAGTGGCTATTAGCCACAAGGTATAGATAGGGACTCTGGGGCAAGTGATGCTCTGTCTTCTTGGTGCTTGGGGGGGGGGGTCAACAGTGGGAGGGCTTCTAATGCCCTGACCCCACTGCTGGACCTCCTGATGGCACCTGGTATTTTTGGCCACTGTGTGATACAGAGTGTTGGACTAGATGGGCCTTTGGCCTGATCCAACATTGGCGTCTCTTATGTTCTTATGTTTAAAGATTGTCCTCTGGGAAACTGCTTCAGTCTCCACGTGGGCAGCATAACGTCTCCCTCAATTCCTTATCTGTATGCCTGTTCTGAAATGAAGCATGAAATCTTTTTCTAAACCCACCCAACTCAGACCACAACCTTTCAGGTGCTCAGAATTTTTTGGGAACAGGGGGTGGTTGGTCAGCATGCAGGAACTCTGAACTTGGGGCTTGGAGACCTGGATTCGAATTCCTACTCAAACTTTCCCAGTGGCCTTGGGACTGTTAGCCTCCCCCAGCCTAACAGGCTCCACAGGAGTGTTGTCAGGGTAAGAGGAGGAGATATACAGCCCTTTGTGGGGAGGGCACGATACAAATGCAAGCACTAAAATGTAATCCAAAAATAAAGATGGGCGGTACACAGGCTGGTGATCGTGGAGCGAAGGGAGAATCAGATGGTCTTCCCTCAGCAACACCTTGTTGAGCCTGAGAAAAGGGAGCTGACCTGGTAGCTTTATATCCAGTGGGGGCAGTGGATTGGCCCTCAGGTGTCACATGACTCCCTGCGTCAAGAGGATTATGGGTCCTTATGAAATATCATAACGGACCTTCTTTCTGAGTGGCACAGGGAGGCAGTGCTCGTTTGGAAGGCCGGGGTACCTGCACTTAACCTCAAGAAGCCTTTCCTCTGCTAGTTTCCCCCATTTATTAGAAAACCTGCCTAAACGTGTTATAAAGGTAAAGGTTCCCTTGCTCGAAAGCCAGTCGAATCCGACTCTAGGGTTGCGGTGCTCATCTCCGTTTCCAAGCCGAAGAGCCAGCGCTGTCCGAAGACGTTTCCGTGGTCATGTGGCCGGCATGACTAAACACCAAGGCACACAGAACGCTGTTCCCTTCCCACTGAAGTGGTACCTATTTATCTACTTGCAATTCCTTGCTTTCGAACTGCTAGGTTGGCAGGAGCTGGAACTAGAGATGGGAGCTCACTCCGTCATGTGGCACATTCGGGTCCCGAACTGCTGAACTACCGACCTTCCACAGCCTGCAGTTCAGCATCTTAACCACTTGAGCCACCGCAGCACCAAACGTGTTATACTTGTATATTATTCAACCTTTAGAAATTTCAGAGTGGCTTATACGGGGCCCCCCGTGGTCACCTCTGTGGGCACTAATTCACTTTGCTTCCCTAATGCCACCCATGGGGGGGCTCCCAAATGATTCACTCAGCCTGTGTTTGACTTGAGCATTGTTTTTCACCAAGCGAGTTTTTAACAGCCCTGCCTCCTTTCTACCAGCACGATAAATAGGACTTGTGTCAAACTTCAGCAAATATCTGGCTGCAAGATCTGCCGTAGAAACTTCCTCTCTAATATGCGGTACTGCGGCTGCCCTCAATACCCAGCGTCACCTCTTTCCCAATCAGGGATTTTCCCGTTTGCAAATTAGCAAGGGGACTGAATTGAATTCCATCAACAAATACAGTGAGGAAATAGCTATGAATTGAATCTCCCCCCCCAACCCTCGGGATCCACTCATGCATTAATAAGCCAGCAGGAACAAATGCATGCTTGAAACTATTCCCCTCTCCTCCGGAAATCTAATCAGAGTCTTCAAACTAACTGGAAGGGCTGATGTCTCCTTCCTGCTCTGCTTCCAGAGTTCAGGTTTTAAAACTTCAGAAGCCAGGGAAATGTGTGCAGGTTAGGAACGAGATCTTACTGTTGAACTCTTTATACACCCTGCCAGGTACTGGGATATTTTGTTACATCAGACGGGGGATTTACAACGGTATAGGTGTCAGTTCCAACCGGTGTACTTGCCGGCGTTCACACGGCGAACATGCCTCCCGTCCCTAACCGTTGTAAACGCTGTACCCCGCCGTCTGATCGCTCTCCAACGTTGCACAGCTACTTCCGTTCGGAAGCCTGAGGCTTCCGATTTTCGCCCGCCATTTTTTTTAAAGGACGGCGATATGCGCTTGGGCGAAGCTTCGCCCTGCCGTTTGTTTTTTTTTAAAAAGAAAAGGGCCTTACTGTAGTGTTTCGGAGGCGTCCGGGACCTCAGGGAGGCTACTGTGCTCTTTAAAGTTTAAATGTAAGACAGGTTTTTTGCGCATGTGCAAAGATCGCCATTCTATAGATGGTTGCCTATGCGCATGCGCAAACTAAGTTAAAAAAAACCCAAGCCAACGACGAGTGTGGACAGGCGTATTGCGATGGGCTGCGCAGACAGGAGGTGAGTGTGATCGCGTTTCAGCCGGCATAAACTGCACCGGTTCCAACCAGTACAGTTTATGCCGGCTGAAACGCCCCGTCTGAACGCACCCGTAATGTCTTGCCCAGTCATAGAAGCGTGACACTGAAGGCTGTAAATAAATCTCCCAAGAGGTATATACCAAAGGAGGGGAAGTTACATTTATTCCAGTAGATCCCAGTTCACATTCAGGTTGCAGTCAAAAGGAGAGGGAAAAAACCCCAATATAAAGAGTACCTTCCCTATCACTAATGGCCAGCTTGTCTGGCATCATGTGTGGGGAAGTATGAGGGGGACTGTCTCTACAGGAAAGACCTGCGGAGATATTTGTCTCCGTGGAAGGCCATGTGCAGAGAGTGATAGGACAAAGGGAGGGGTGAGGGGTCAGAGGGCAGCTCCCAGGTTAGGACCAGGGGTCATTTCCTGCAGGAGCGCACAGGAGCGGAGCTCCGGCAGTAAAGAGCCCAGGGGGTGGGCACATGCAACAAGCCCCACCCCCTGCTCCCAGCAGCCCTCAGTCAGAGCAAGAAGCAGCCAGGTAAGTTGCAGAGCCCTCCCCCCAGCTCCCCGGTCCAAAACAGTCCAGTGGCACCTTTAAGACCAGGTTTTATTCAGGTACAAGCTCTCCCTCCTCTGTGAGGACAAATCTGCACGTCTCACCCACCCCCCAATAGCTAGCAATCCAAAACAGTCCAGTGGAGCCTGAGCAGTGGGTGTTGCCTTCTGACACACTTCCAGTGATGTCAGGGGGTGTGGCATATGCAAATGAGTTATGCTAATGAGTTATGCTAATGAGATCCTGCACCTCTTTTTCTACGAAATGACCCCTGGTTAAGACAAAGAGAGGCACCCAGTTCAAGGAGATAACACCTGTACACACGTAAAGTGATGTAACCCCCTCCCTCCCATGTCCAGGCATGGTGAGTCGCTCACTCCAAAACCAAACAAAGGTTAGTGAAAAGGAGGGCCAATATTAAAACCTTTCCATAAAAAAAGGTACATGTATTTATTGATAATAACAAATTTTAAAACATATATAGGGGCCCAATTACAACCAATATATATAAAACATAACAATATCAAGGGCTTAAAAAGTTGACCTTACGCGTTTCGGCCAAATAGGCCTTCCTCAGAGGTCATACATATGTGGCAAGATGGTTAATAATTATATTCACATAAACACAATCAGAAATATATACAAAGTATAGATTCAATGAGGACCATAAAGTAAATGGTTCAGAAGTAAAATCACCAGGCACAGGGTAAATATGCACATAAGACCTTTAAAGTGCAATCACTAGCCCAGTGATTATAAAATAAACTTATGGTCCAAAAAATTTCCTCCTTTGATTGTGTTCCCACAGTATTCACAAGTAAAAAGCAGTGTCCAACACCAGTCGCTCACTCCAACACCAGGACTGGGGAAAACCATCCCTGGACCATGGGAAAATCCCCCCTGCTCCCGGCACATATTTAAAAGACACCCTCACCCACAGGCACCACACAGGTCCACAGGAGGGAGGAGGGGGAGCCCACCTTACCCCTTCGCTTAATTGGGCAGTGGAGCTCTCTTGCTGCAAGGAAGCATTTGCTAAGCTTTCAAGTGAAGCAAAGGGTTAACGCAAGCCTTTGAAGAGGGGCTTCGAGCCATTGCCGGGACATCAAGGGGACAGCCCCAAAGAGCATAAAAGCCAAATGAAGACCCTGGGATTTTGTGCCGCAGTCTCCCCCCCACGCACCCCACACATCCAGCGGCCCAGTCCTGTGTGCTGCACCTCTCCCCTGTTTACGGTGGAGACATCTTATGCCTTCTGTCTTGCCAACCGTCAATTAATTTTATCAGGGCTCTTTTTGTAGAAAAAGCCCAGCAGGAACTCATTAGCATAACAGGCCACACCCAACAGCAGAAACGCATTAGCCTATTAGGCCACACCCCTGACAGCACAGCTCATTAGCACAGTAGGGCACACCCCCATGTTACCAGAAGTGTGGTAATCCAGCCACACCCACCTTTTGCTTCTTATTCTGTTTACCTTGTTTCTTGTCAAAACCCAGGGCCTTTTTTTGTTGCAGGAACTCCTTTGCATTTTAGGCCACACACCCCTAATGTCGCCAATCCTAATGAGTTTCTGCTGTTGGGTGTGGCCTATCATGCTAATGAGCTCCTGCTGGGCGTGGCCAACTTGGGAGCCAGCCGGAACTCTGTTCCTGTGCGTTCCTGCCCCAAAACAGCCCTGATTTTAGTTAAGGGGTTTTACGCTCCATGCTCTCCGAAATAATTCAGTTACCAGTTAACAATAAGATTAAAATTCCAGTGTACGATTTAAAATATATATATCAAATTCAGCAGCAGTTAAAACGTGACTGTTAAAAAAGAGAGATTAAAATTGGCATTAGAAGAAGGATTGGACGATATCTCGACCCCTAGTATTTACGGAGATTTTTTTTTGCAAAGGCAAAGCAGGGTAAGAGTCTCGGGATCCCACAATGCCGTCCAAGAAAAATAATCTGCCTGGAGCTGAATCGTGTCCTTTCCCCTCCATTTCTTCTGGTGTTCCGTTCAATGGTCCCCCCCCCATGCCCTTTAAGCACACTATGGGTGCGTTCAGACGGCGTGCTGGGAGCGGGTTAAACTGCTCCGGCCCCATGCGTGTTTTTTTTTTAACCTGGAGAATCGCGATCACACTCACCTCCTTGTTCCGGATCGCTGCGCAGCAACATCGCTCCACACCAGTGTTGTTTCTCTCTCTCTCTCTCTCAGTCTGGGCATGCGCACAGGCAGCCATCCCTGGAACTAAACTTTTCGCGCATGCGCAGAACAGCGATTTCCTCGTCAACCCGACTGCTGTAACACTTCCCTTTCAACTTTAAAGGAACACTCCCCTTTAAATGTAGATCCCGAACTCGTCTAAAGGCTAAAACTAGGCACTGTTTAAACATTGTTTTTAATAACGCGGTGGCGGAGCTCCGCCTATGCGCACACCACAAACACTTTTTTTTTAATCAAACTTTTTATTTTTGGATACAACAACATGTTAAACAATACATCTTTTCTTTTGACAAATATCCTTTTCTCCTATCTCCCCCCCCCCCCGGTGGCTTCCCGCAATGCTCCCCCCCTCCTTTCCGTATTATTGTCCCATTATCATTATACATTTTCTCTTTCACGTTTTCAGGTAACCATTTCAATTAACATATTCTCTATTTCAGATCTTATCTATTACAATTTCCGCTCTTAGTAACTATCAAAGCAAAGTAAATTGTTTTTAACGTCCCAATTTTTCTCTATACATTCTTTAAAGTCTATCCATTCTTCAAAGAATGCTTCATCTTCCTTGTTGTTAAGTTTCTTCGTCAATTTGTCCATTTCTGCCACCAACACTTTTTTTTAAAATGGCGGGCGAAAAGCGGAAGGTCGCCCATCGGCTGGACCATCAAGGCAGAGGGAAGCCTCTATTCTCCGGCATCAAGCCATCGAAGAAGCTAATCCTCAAGAGCCCCCTGGCCTGGAACCCTTTGCAAGGGCTGTGCACCATTTCCCATCCCTGTGTTACCTGAGGAGGCGGCCATAAGGAACACCCTTTCAAGTGCTCCCCTAAAGAGCAGTGCTTTAGAACGGCCAGCGTAGGAACTCTCCTCACCCCTTTTGGAAGACTGGCCTGTTTTCTGCCCAGTAGGGTTGCCAACCGTCAGGAGGTGGCTGGAGACCTTCTGGGGTTACTCCTCCAGGTGTGCCAGAGATCAGTTCGGGGGCCCCTTGGGAACAATGCTCCCTCTAAGCTGCAGAGTCTTGTGAGCAAAAGTCCTACTCTGTGAGCTGCGGCCATTACTGCGAGCAATTTGGGGCAAGCAAGTTGGCTACTGCATAAATCAGTTTGTTCTGGAGCCATCCTTCCTGAGCGAAGATTTAAAAATGTGTGAGCCGGAGGCTAAAAAACTGTAAGCTAGCTCACATTAATTTAGCTTAGAGGGAACTCTGCTTGCAGGGCTATTTTTGGGCAGGAACGCACAGGAACGGAGTCCCGGCTGGCTCCCGGGTTGGCCATGCCCAGCAGGAACTCATTAGCATAACAGGCCACACCCAACAGCAGAAACTCATTAGGATTGGCTACATTAGGGGTGTGTGGCCTAACATGCAAAGGAGTCCCTGCTACAAAAAGAGCCCTTTGTTTGTCTTGTTTACCTTGTTTGTCACAACAAACAAGGTAAACAGAATAAGAAGCGAAAGGTGGGTGTGGCTGGATGACCACACTTCTGGTAACAGGGGGGTGCGGCCTAATGTGCTAATGAGCTGTGCTGTCAGGGTTGTGGCCTAATATGCTAATGAGTTTCTGCTGTTGGGTGTGGCCTATTATGCGAATGAGTTCCTGCTGGGCTTTTTCTGCAAAAAGAGCCCTGACTGCTTGGGAAGGTGGACTCCATGGCCTTATATCCTAATGAAGTCCCACCCCTTCCCAAACCCCACCCCTTTCTTCAGGCTTGAACTCCAGGTATTTCTCACCCTTGGTATTTCTCTTGGTCCTAATGCAACCCTCTCTATACTGAGAGTACTACTGAGCAACACAGTACGCAGGCTACTTGATTTCCACCCAAAATGTCCTACGGGAAATGTCTCAGATAGATCCAGGGGGGCAGCCATGTTGGTCTGAAGCAACAGAACAAAGTTTGAGTCCAGTGGCACCTTTCAAGACCAACAAAGCTTAATTCTGGGTATCAGCTTTCATGTGCACGGACACCAGTTTGGTGTAGTGGTTAAGTGCGCGGACTCTAATCTGGGAGAACCGGGTTTGATTCCCCCACTCCTCCACTTGCACCTGGCTGGATGACCTTGGGCAAACCGTAGTTCTGATAAGAGCTGTCCTTGAAAAAGAGCAGTTTCTGTCAGAGCTCTCTCAGCCCCACCTACCACGCAGGGTGTCTGTTGTGGGGAGGGGAAGGGAAAGGAGTTTGTAAGCCGCTCTGAGACTCCTTCGGGTAGTGAAGGGAGGGGTATAAATCCAATCTCTTCTTCTCCTTCTTCTTTTACCTCACAGGGTGTCTGTTGTGGGGAGGGGAAGGGAAAGGAGTTTGTAAGCCGCTCTGAGACACCTTTGGGTAGTGTAGGGCGGGGTACAAATCCAATCTCTTCTTCTTCTTCTGCAGTCTGGTGTAGTGGTGAAGTGCGCGGACTCTAATCTGGGAGAACCGGGTTTGATTCCCCACTCCTCCACTTGCACCTGGCTGGATGACCTTGGGCAAGCCGTAGTTCTGACAAGAGCTGTCCTTGAAAAAGAGCAGTTTCTGTCAAGAGTTCTCTCAGCCCCACCTACCACGCAGGGTGTCTCTTTGTGGGGAGGGGAAGGGAAAGGAGTTTGTAAGCCGCTCTGAGACTCCTTCGGGTAGTGCGGGGCGGGGTATAAATCCAATCTCCTCCTCCTTCCTTCTTCAGATACATATCCCTGGAGCAAATGATGCAGGTCGGGGGCGTTGCGTACTATGTATATGATACAACTTGCATATGCGGTTTGCGGGTTGGGTGTGTAGACTGCACCCGTGCATGGTTGTTGAACATCTAATGTGCCGAGAAGCGCCACTTCCCAGTTCCTGTGTGGGCAGCCAAACAGAAGTGTACTAACTTTCACCGCTCCTTCCCACACTGAATTTCTGTCTCTAAAAGGAATTGTTGCGTTTGACACACTTAACGCCTATTCCCTCCGTTCCTCTGCTCAGCGGTTCCTCTGGGGCCCGGCCTCGGGACCAGGGCTTGAGCACACCCTACTCCTCTGTCACGCCGGTCCTGTTCCACAGCACACAGCATCATTGTTGATCCTGTCCAGCTGGGAAAGTGTTTCCAGGCTGATAGACATCTCCGTAGAAATGACTGGGGGGGGCCATTGTGACGGCGGGCAGAATCCTTAACTGAACTCTCTGAGCAGCCGTTTGCAGTGGTCCCGAGGTTCTCTTTCGGCCTCACAGGCTTGGCAGGAGCTGCCCATCCAGATTTTGTATCCCTCCCCCCCCCGTAATCTCTAATAGTCTGGCGTCTCCTGCACATTCATGAAAACCCCACAGCCGATAAACACTCTTGCCCAACGCTGATACGGTCTCATTGATATTTGTGTTTCAGCCTAGCAGTTTGAAAGCAAGAAACTGCAAGTAGATAGATAGGTACCGCTTCGGTGGGAAGGGAACAGCGTTCTGTGCGCCTCGGCATTTAGTCGTGCCGGCTACAGGACCATGGAAACGTCTTCACACAGTGCTGGCTCTTCGGCTTGGAAACGGAGATGAGCACCGCAACCCTAGAGTCGGATTTGACTGGCTTTCGAGCAAGTGAACCTTTACCTTTTTTAGAAGTGGTAATGGAGAGTGCCACCAAGTCGCAGCCGGTTGTCAGCTACGCTGCCATATTGTTTATACGCCTAGGGTTCGTCTGCCTGACCTGTGTATGATTTGGTGTAGGGTTTTCAAGGCAAGAGACATTCAGAGGCCATTTGCCGTTGCCTGCCTTTGTGTCATGACCCTGGGCTCCCTTGGAGACCTCTCGTCCAAATACTAAGCAGGGCAGAACCTGCTTAACTTTAGAAGAAGAGGAGGAGGAGAAGGAGGAGGAGGAGAAGATTGAATTTATACCGTGCCCTTCACTACCTGAAGGAGTCCCAGAGCGGCTTACAATCTCCTTTCCTTGCCCTCCCCACAACAGACACCCTGTGAGGGAGGTGGGGCTGGGAGAGCTCTTTCTTGTTCATGAGAGAACAGCTCTGAGGGAACTTGTGACTGACCCAAGGTCACACCAGCGGCTACATGTGGAGGTGTGGGGAATCAAACCCGGTTCTCCCAGATTAGAGTCCGCGCTCCTAACCTCTACACCAAACTGAGACCTGATGAGATTGGGCCAGCCTGAGTTGTCCGGATCAGGGCTTGTGGGAATACGTTCGGTGACCATTCAGGACACTCTTCTCACCGGTGAAGTTTAGGCATTTGGATGGCTCCCATTTTACACAAGGAAAATACCATCCGTGGGCAAGTCTTGGTCCTAATGCTCCGTCTCCTAATTGTACTGGACTGTCTGAGAATCCCAGCAGACTAGATGTTTGAGATCCACGGTAGAACCTCCCAACTCTATCATCTAATTTTGCTAAATAGCAGCTGCCTGGGGCTTAATTGGTCTTTTTTTTTGGGGGGGGGGATGTGAACCTTTTCCTGATATAAATCAATCCCCCCCCAGTGTCATTGGCTCACAAGGGCCAATACCCCCAGGCAGGGGTCATTTCGTAGAAAAAGAGGTTGCAGGAGCTCATTAGCATAACTTATTAGCATAACGTATTTGCACATGCCACACCCCCTGACATCACCGGAAGTGTGTCAGAAGGCAACACCCACCACTCAGGCTCCACTGGACTGTTTTGGAATTGCTAGGTACTGGGGGGGGACGTGCAGATCTGTCCTCGCAGAGGAGGGAGAGCTTGTACCTGAATAAAACTTGGTCTTAAAGGTGCCACTGGACTGTTTTGGATTGCTAGCTATGGGGAGGGAGGGGAACGCGCAGATCTGTCCTCGCAGAGGAGGGAGAACTTGTACCTGAATAAAACTTGGTCTTAAAGGTGCCACTGGTGGGGGGGGGGGACACGCAGATCTGCCCTCACAGAGGAGGGAGAGCTTGTACCTGAATAAAACTTGGTCTTAAAGGTGCCACTGGACTGTTTTGGATTGCTAGCTATTGGGGGGGAGAACATGCAGATCTGTCCTCACAGAGGAGGGAGAGCTTGTACCTGAATAAAACTTGGTCTTAAAGGTGCCACTGGACTGTTTTGGATTGCTAGCTATGGGGAGGGAGGGGAACGCGCAGATCTGTCCTCGCAGAGGAGGGAGAACTTGTACCTGAATAAAACTTGGTCTTAAAGGTGCTACTGGACGGTTGGGGCCTGGGGGGGGGCTCTGCAACATACCTGGCTGCTTCTTGCTCTGACTGAGGGCTGCTGGGAGCAGGGGGCGGGGCTTGTTGCCTGTGCCCACCCCTTGGGCTCCTTACTGCCGGAGCTCCGCTCCTGTGCGCTCCCGCAGGAAATGACCCTTGCCCCCAGGGAGCCAGCTTGCATTGGGGAACAGGATGTGGAGGAGCGAGGGATGACCCCCCCTCATCACAGTGGCCCCGATCCAACCTGCCTTTGTCAGGGTGGGATGCTTGGGCAGCTGAGCCCGTGGCCGGCAATTTCAGAGGGTGGCCGTGTTGGTCTGGGGCAGAACAGCCGGATTCGAGTCCAGTCGCACCCTAAGAGTCCAACAAGAGCTTCCGGGTGTGGGAGTGTCTGAGAACCCAGGCTCCCTTCGTCAGACAGACGGGCTACCTTGACCCTGAAAACACAGAGACGGGGCAAGATTCCAGGGGGAGGCCTCTGGCCAAGGATCAGACAGTGGGTCAGAAGTGCTGACGGGTCGAGAGCCAGTTTGGTGTAGTGGTTAAGTGTGCGGACTCTAATCTGGGAGAACCGGGCTTGATTCCCCACTCCTCCACTTGCACCTGCTGATGTGACCTTGGGTTAGTCACAAGCTCTGGCACAGCTGTCCTTGAAAAAGAGCAGTTTGTGTCAGAGCTCTCTCAGCCCCACCCACCTCACAGGGTGTCTGTTGTGGGGAGGGGAAGGGAAAGGAGTTTGTAAGCCGCTCTGAGACTCCGAGTGAAGGGCGGGGTATAAATCCAATCTCTTCTTCTTCTTCTCTTCATGTGTGAACAAGATCTTGGTGTACGGGTGGACCGTAAGTTAAATATGAGCAGCCAGTGTGATGCAGCGACAGAAAAGGCTAATGTGATCTTGGGATGTGTCAACAGAGGCATAGCATCCAAATCACGAGACGTCATAGTCCCGCTATACACTGCATTGGTCAGGCCGCCCCTGGAGTCTTGTGTGCAGAATGGACAGAATGGAGCGGGTGCAGGGGAGAGCAACAAGGGCCTGGAGACCAAGCCCTATGAGGAAAGGCTGAGGGACTTGGGAATGTTCAAGTCTGGAGAAGAGGTTGACCTGATGGCTCTCTTGAAGTCTTTGAAGGGCTGTCCCTTAGAGGAGGGCAGGGAGCTGTTCCTGTGGGCAGCAGAGGAGAGGACTCGCAATATTGGGTTTAAATTAAGGGCGGGAAGGTACCAGCTGGATAGGAAGAGAAACTTTTTTACAGTCAGAGTGGTGCACCAGTGGAATCAGCTGCCTCGGGAGGTGGTGAGCTCCCCCTCCTTGGCAGTCTTCAAGCAGCAGCTGGACAAACCCTTGTCAGGGATATTCTAGGCTGATCCTGCATTCAGCAGGGGATTGGCCTGGATGGCCCCTTCCAACTCTGTGATTCTATGATTGTTATAGTTTACAGTGCTACAGAACCAGTTAATTTGTGGACTTCCCCTAACATCACTTGACCAGAGACTGCTGGGCAAGTGGCTTGGAGTCATTCCTTGTTCTGTTCGTCTTTCCGTGGACCCAGAAATGTTACAACCCAGGATGCAGTGTGGTGTCGTGAACATCAGACTAGGATCTGAGAGACCCAGGTGCAAACGCCAACTCTGCCGTGGAAGCCTGCTGGGCGACCTCTGGCCAGTGGCTCATTCCAAGCCTAGCCTACCTAGCAGGGTTGTTGTGAGGATAAAACAGAGGAGAAGAGAATGACGTCAGCCACTTCGGGTCCTCTTTGAGGAGACAGGAGACGTTTACAAACGAACTAGAATCGGTTCATAAATTCTCCTCGATCTGCAGTCCCTGCCTCGTAGACTTTAAAGCGGGGAAGTATTTTGGAAGCAAACAGCAGTTGTGCAAAAAGGGGAACCTCCTGGGACACATCTGATGCCAGGTGACTTCCGTGTCCTTAGCCATAGCTGTTCCGAGTGCATCGTTTTAACTCGGTGTCGATTCACCTGGCTGGTTTCGATGCAGGAAAGCCCTAGGGAAGTACTTGTTCAGTCGCACAGTCGAGTCCAACTCTTCGTGACCCCGTGGACCACATCACGCCAGGCCCTCCTGTCTTCCATCGTCCTCCGGAGTTTGCTTAATTTCATGTCTGTTGCATCGATGACACTGTCTAACCATCTCACCCTTTGCCGTCCCCGTCTTCTTTGACCTTCAGTCTTTCCCAGCATCAGGGTCTTCTGAGGGCTCCCTTCTCATTGGGTGGCCAAAGTATTTGAGCTTCAGCTTCATTATCTGGCCTTCCAGGGAACACTCAGGGTTGGTTTCTTTTAGGATGGACTGATTTGATCTCCTTGCAGTCCAAGGGACTCTCAAGAGTCTTCTCCAGCACCATAGTTCAAAAGCATCTATTCTTCGGCACTCTGCCTTCCTTACGGTCCAACTCTCGCAGGCACTGATTTAGGGACGTGTGGGGAGTCGGCACCACCAATGGGGCTTTCTGAGACTCCTCAGTAGTCTTTGTACAACACCAGGGGAGCTCCTCAAAAGCAAACACCTTTGGCGTAGGGAATGAAGCTAATTGTGTGTCTGTGTTAAGTGCTATCAAGTCGTTTCTGGCTTATCGTGCCCCTGCGAATTAATGGCCTCCCAAATGTCCTGTTGTTAACAGACTTCCTCGGGTCTTGCAAACGGAGGCCCTTTGTGGCTTCCCTGATGGAGTCGATCCATCTCATGTCGGGTCTTCCTAGCATTCTTGTCTTTTCTTATAATGTGACCAAAGTATGAGAGCTTCGGTTTAGTCATTGTAGCTTCTAGGGAGAGCTCAGGCTTGGTTTGATCAGGCCCCCAGCTGTGTGTCTTTTTCAGCAGTCCACGGTATCTGTCAAACTCTCCTCCAACACCACATTTCTAAGGAGTCCACTTTCTTTCTGTCAGCTCTCCACATTGTCCAGGTTTCATGGCCATACATAGTAATGGGGAATAAAGTAAAGGTAAAGGTTCCCTTGCTCGAAAGCCAGTCGAGTCCGACTCTAGGGTTGCGGTGCTCATCTCCATTTCCAAGCCGAAGAGCCAGCACTGTCCGAAGACGTTTCCGTGGCCATGTGGCCGGCATGACTAAACACCAAGGCGCACGGAACGCTGTTCCCTTCCCACCGAAGTGGTCCCTATTTATCTACTTGCAATTTCTTGCTTTCGAACTGCTAGGTTGGCAGGAGCTGGAACTAGAGACGGGAGCTCACTCCGTCCTGCGGCACCCGGGTCTCGAACTGCTGAACTACTGACCCTCCACAGCCTGCAGTTCAGCGTCTTAACCACTTGA
>NW_015175437.1:142329-147837 GCF_001447785.1 Gekko japonicus
CCGCCACAAGGGTAAGTGCCATTTGGCAACCCTAGCTAGCTCACACTAACTCAGCTTAGAGGGAACACTGCCTTGGGACCCAACCTAACAACATGCAGTGAGTTTCTGAGCCCAGCCCCAGTGGAGTCCAGGAAGTTACTCAAAGAAACAGCCCGTTGACTCTTCTCTCACGTAACCACAGCTCATAAAGACAACTGGTTTAGCCAGCTCTCTGCACATAAGGGAGTGGCCTGTGTTGCACAGCGGCTATTCCTCCAGAGGTACGGTTCCTGCAAGAGTCCCTTGACTGCGAAGACAAGTCAGCAGGTTCGACTGCAGTGGAAAGAGTTGGTAGGAGGTGGACGTGGTCTAATCTTCATCTGCCCCTGGTGGTGAACACCAGAGTACAACTGGGCATGGCGAAGTGGAAAGCCCTAGCCTCGTTCTTCACGCTCCGGCCCCATTTTGCCTCGGAGCCGCTCCTCAAACTCAACGCAGACTGATTCCGCACAAGGAGCCGCACTGCCGTCGCGCCTCCCTTTGACCCGTTTCCGTCAGTCAGTTTCCCACTCGAAGCTGCGCAGCTGCATTTTGGCCCCGGGCGAAATTGGGTGAAGCCGCGGGTCACAATGTGGCTGCGCAGCTTCGAGTGGGAAGACGACCAATGGAAATGGGTGAGGGCTCTTTGTCTGAGCAGGGGCAGCAGCCCCGAAAAGTCCCTACAAGTTGCGGAAGAGAAGAGAGAAGAAGAAGTAAAGGCTGAAGGACTCTGAATTGTGCCTTTGAGAACTTTGGTTCCTGGGGGTGATTGGGGGCACTGTTATTGGGGCAGTTAAATGTAAACTGGGAGGGTAAAAAGTTTTAAAAGTTTGACACAGTTCATAAAAAGAAAAATGATGAAAAGACTAGATGTATAAAAGCTAGTTGGAGGATCTCCTCTCTTGGGATTTTAGATAGTGGTGGGTACTTTACTCTCTCCCATATGTGTAGTTTTCCCCTCCCTTTTTTCTGTTGTAGTTTTTTGTAGTGATAAAAAATCAATAAAAAAATCCCCTCCGGGGGCTTAAAAAAAAAGAGGAAACGGGGCAAAGGGAGATGCGATGGGGGTGCAGCTCCTTGTGCGAAATCAGCCACAGTTTCTGTAACCGGATCGCTATCTTCCCGTGCATGGAAACGGGCAAATATCAGTCTAACTTGTTTTCCCCAAGGTGAATTTCCAGCGTGCTCATCCCATTCTCCCATCTTGCTCTGGCCTATGCAGAAGTTCTCTTTGAGTTGCCGGGATCGAAAGCTCTTTCAGTGGACTGGGCAGGACCCGTTTTGTCTGTTTGTAAGCGTGCGCGTGGGTCACAGTAAAGGCCACGGTCCCCTCGACTTTAAAAAAAACAAAACTGGATTTGATGGCTGCCTGCCATGTCAGTACTTCTTTCATTGTGATATTTAATTCTGCCCTAATTTGAGTGCTTTGTTGGGCCGAGACTAGAGCAGAGAGAAGTGAGAAGGTACAAGTAAGGTTGCCAGCTTCCAGACGGCACCCGGAGATCTCCTGCTGTTACAGTTAATCTCCAGAAGACCAGGACCCATGCTCCCGGAGGAAATGGCTGCTTTGGAGGGTGGACTCCGTGGCATGGCACCCTGCTGAGGCCCCTCCCCTCCCAAAACCCCGCCCTCCCCAGGCTCCTCCCCAGTTTGGTGTAGTGGTTAAGAGCACAGACTCTAATCTGGGAGAACCGAGTTTGATTCCCCACTCCTCCACATGCAGCTGCTGGCGTGACCTTGAGTCAGTCACAAGTTCTCTCAGAGCTGTCCTCTCAAGAGCAGTCCTCAAAAGAGCTCTCTCAGCCCCACCTACCTCACAGGGTGTCTGTTGTGGGGAGGGAAAGGGAAGGAGATTGTAAACGGCTCTGAGACTCTGAGGCAGGGGTATAAATCCAATCTCCTCCTCCTCCTCTTCTTCTTCAAGCATCTCCAGGTCTTTCCCAATCCAGAGCTGGCAACTTTAGGTACACGTTGTAGTAGTAGCTTTACTGAGTAGGTGGTAAGGTATAATTACATTAAGGAGGATTTGCCAAGACATTTGCATTTCCACAGAGCAGCTTATGCTGTGTGATACTATGGCTGAATTAGTTATTACTAACTCCTGGAGAAGAGCATTATCTACCCCACTCCCCACTGGGGGGGGACCACTCTAAAGCGGTCGTGGTGCTCACAGTGTGTGCTCATAATACAGCCAGTGAACCTCTGCTGGAAAAGGTGTGAACCTCATGAATTTCTAGTTACTGAAAATACCAAATCTGAGCTTCTCTTTTCTGTGCTGAATGTTCAAAAAAGCCAGGGCTATTTTTGGGCAGGAACGCACAGGAACGGCGTTCCGGCTGGCTTCAGAGATGGCCACGCCCAGTACAGCCAAAACCTCTGCATGCATGGTTATAGAGGGAAGGCCTGGAGAGCGACACACACCCCCAGCGACTCCAAGGCCTCCCTGTGCCTTCCCTGGCCTGTCCGAGGGCCAGCTTTCCAAGGCTCCCTGCAGGGCACCCAGGCAAGCCAAGGGAAGGCATGGGGTGTGGCCTAATATGCGAATGAGCTGCACTGTTGGGTGTGGCCTATTATGCTAATGAGTTCCTGCTCGGCTTTTTCTACAAAAAAGCCCCTGTTCTGAACTATGCTATCTGACAGGTGTTCGCTTTGTTCTGAAGGAGCAGGAAAAAACCTGGGTTCAGGTCGCAGTCTGTGTTGGCAGAGTTTGAGAAATAATACAATCCACGCTTTGGAGTTTGCTTTCAATGACTTTTAGTGCAACAGGATTTTGCAAAAAGACAATAACTGACTGCAAGCCTTTTCTTTTTTTATTTATTTATTTTCATACTTATACCCCGCCCTCCCCAGTGGGCTCAGGTTTTAGCGTAATAAGGATTGAGAGAAAGAGAAAAATATTAAGGGTGGCCTTTCTTCCGACCGACAAGTGGTCGTTTTGTGTATCACACTGAAGCAGCTCAGAGGTATTGTGGCTTGGGTCATTCATTTTATTTATTATGACTTCTCTATAATTTGCTGAGAGGCTTAAAATCATGATACATCATCAAATGAGTATTTGTCACTGGATCGGAAGTGTAACATTCAGGATTCTGCATGTGAAAAACTCAGCTTAGAGGGAACACTGCCTTGGGACCCAACCTAACAACATGCAGTGAGTTTCTGAGCCCAGCCCCAGTGGAGTCCAGGAAGTTACTCAAAGAAACAGCCCGTTGACTCTTCTCTCACGTAACCACAGCTCATAAAGACAACTGGTTTAGCCAGCTCTCTGCACATAAGGGAGTGGCCTGTGTTGCACAGCGGCTATTCCTCCAGAGGTACGGTTCCTGCAAGAGTCCCTTGATTGAGAAGGCAAGTCAGCAGGTTCAACTGCAGTGGAAAGAGTTGGTAGAAGGTAGATGTGGTCTAATCTTCATCTGCCCCTGGTGTTGAACACCAGAGTACAACTTGGCATGGCGAAGCAGAAAGCCCTAGCCTTGTTCTTCACGCTCCGGCCCCATTTTGCCTCGGAGCCGCTCCTAGAACTCGACACAGACTGATTTTGCACAAGGAGCTGCACCGCCGTCGCGCCTCCCTTTGACCTGTTTCCGTCGGTCAGTTTCCCACTCGAAGCCGCGCAGCTGCGTTTTGGCCCCGGGCGAAATCGGGTGAAGCCGCAGGTCAAAATGTGGCTGCGCAGCTTCAAGTGGGAAGATGACCCATGGAAATGGGGCAAAGAGAGACGCGATGGTGGTGCGGCTCCTTGTGCGAAATCAGCCACAGTTTCTGTAACCGAATCGCTATCTTCCCGTGCATGGAAACGGGCAAATATCGGTCTCACTTGTTTCCCTCAAGGTGAATTTCCAGCATGCTCATCCCGTTCTCTCATCTTGCTCTGGCCTACGCAGAAGTTCTCTTTGAGTTGCCGGGATCGAAAGCTCTTTCAGTGGACTGGGCAGGACCCGTTTTGTCTGTTTGTAAGCGTGCGCGTGGGTCACAGTAAAGGCCACGGTCCCCTCGACTTTAAAAAAAACAAAACTGGATTTGATGGCTGCCTGCCATGTCAGTACTTCTTTCATTGTGATATTTAATTCTGCCCTAATTTGAGTGCTTTGTTGGGCCGAGACTAGAGCAGAGAGAAGTGAGAAGGTACAAGTAAGGTTGCCAGCCTCCAGACGGCACCCGGAGATCTCCTGCTATTACAGTTAATCTCCAGAAGACCAGGGCCCATGCTCCCGGAGAAAATGGCTGCTTTGGAGGGTGGACTCCGTGGCATGGTACCCTGCTGAGGCCCCTCCCCTCCCCTGGCTCCTACCCAGTTTGGTGTAGTGGTTAAGAGCACAGACTCTAATCTGGGAGAACCGAGTTTGATTCCCCACTCCTCCACATGCAGCTGCTGGCGTGACCTTGAGTCAGTCACAAGTTCTCTCAGAGCTGTCCTCTCAAGAGCAGTCCTCAAAAGAGCTCTCTCAGCCCCACCTACCTCACAGGGTGTCTGTTGTGGGGAGGGAAAGGGAAGGAGATTGTAAACGGCTCTGAGACTCTGAGTGAAGGGCAGGGGTATAAATCCAATCTCCTCCTCCTCTTCTTCTTCTTCAAACATCTCCAGGTATTTCCCAATCCAGAGCTGGCAACTTTAGGTACAAGTTGTAGTAGTAGCTTTACTGAGGTAAGGACGGGATATGGTTACATTAAGGAGGATTTGCCAAGACATTTGCATTTCCACAGAGCAGCTTATGCTGTGTGATACTATGGCTGAATTAGTTATTACTAACTCCTGGAGAAGAGCATTATCTACCCCACTCCCCACTGGGGGGGGACCACTCTAAAGCGGTCGTGGTGCTCACAGTGTGTGTTCATAATACAGCCAATGAACCTCTGCTGAAAAAGGTGTGAACCTCATGAACTTCTAGTACTGAAAATACCAAATCGGAGCTTCTCTTTTTTGTTGTTGTTGTTGTTCAGTCGCACAGTCGAGTCCGACTCTTCGCAACCCCATGGACCAGCTCCCGCCAGGCCCTCCTGTCTTCCGCCGTCCTCTGAAGTTGGCTCAACTTCATGTTCGTTGCATCTATGACACTGTCTAACCATCACATCCTTTGCCGTCCCCGTCTTCTTTGACCTTCAATCTTTCCCAGCATCAGGGTCTTCTCCAGGGAGTGCTCCCTTCTCATTTGGTGGCCAAAGTATTTGAGCTTCAGTTTCATTATCTGGCCTTCCAGGGAACAGTCAGGGTTGATTTCTTTTAGGATGGACTGATTTGATCTTCTTGCAGTCCAAGGGACTCCCAAGAGTTTCTTTTCTGTGCTGAATGTTAAAAAAAGCAAACAATGGCTTTCCCTCAAGCCCCCTGAAACATTGATTGATGAACTGCAGGGGCCTGCTTTTAATAATGAGGGCAGATTCTTGTCACCAAGGCTGTGAACGAAGGCTGACATTTACTTCTGAATTTTTAGCGTAATAAGGATTGAGAGAGAGAAAAGTATTAAGGCTGGCCTTTCTTCCTATCGACAA
>NW_015175437.1:147858-150203 GCF_001447785.1 Gekko japonicus
CGACAAGTGGTTGTTTTGTGTATCACACTGAAACAGCTCAGGGGTATTGTGGCTTGGGTAATTCATTTTATTTATGATGACTTCTTTGTAATTTGCTGAGAGGCTTAAAATCACGATACACCATCAAATGAGTATTTGTCACTGGATCAGACGTGTAACATTCAGGATTCTGCATGTGAAAATACAGCAGGGGGAGCCGCATTTCAACTGGTCCATGTGTAAGTTGAATAAAATAGAAGTTGAATAAAATAAATAAGTAAGCAGAGGGGTATTCTCATCTAGTCTGAAACTTTTCCCCCCCAGAGTTACACTTCAGCATCAGAACCCTATATTACGCAGACAGTGTTTTAACACTCCAAAACAATAGAGATCTAACGTAAGGGGACACGATCCTTCCATGAGCGTAGAGGGGTGCGACTCTGTTCAGGAGGCCGCTTGTTGGCCTAGGCAGCCCTGTAAGGTAGGCCAGTATTGCAGGCGAAAGGCTGAGGTTGGCTTCTCAAGCCTGCTGAGGGGACTTGTGGCTGAAATGAGACTCGAACGGGAAGCCTTCCCCAGGCCACAGAGTTGCCATGGTGCTGTTCCCTGCTTCCAGTTGTCTATGTGGTAAACCCAGGGCTATTTTTGGGCAGGAACGCACAGGAACGGAGTTCCGGCTGGCTCCCAAGTTGGCCACGCCCAGCAGGAACTCATTAGCATAACAGGCCACACCCAGCAGTAGAAACTCATTAGGATTGGCGACATTAGGGGTGTGTGGCCTAACATGCAAAGGAGTCCCTGCTACAAAAAAAGCCCTGGGTTTGGACAACAAACAAGGTAAACAGAATAAGAAGCAAAAGGTGGGTGTGGCTGGATGAGCACGTCTGGTAACATGGGGGTGTGGCCTAATATGCTAATGAGTGGCACAATCAGGGGTGTTGCCTAATATGCTAATGGGTTTCTGCTATTGGGTGTGGCCTATTATGCTAATGATATTGGCCCTGTAAAACTTCCACTCGAAGTACAAGAGAGCACATCTGAACATTTTCCTGCCCCAAACCCAGAAAGGAAGAAAAATCACTGCAGATAGATATGTCAGAGTGAATGCTTAGCTAGCTCCTTCTCCCTGATATCCAGTTTTCTAGGTGCAGGGGGTTTCCCCAGTGGGGGCGATATTCCACGGTCTGTTTCTCCCATCTTCAGCTCAAAGCAGAACCAGCTGGGACTACTTTCTTCCAGGATTTTTTTTGTATATACCAGGCCTAAGATCTGAATAAACCTGGCCCAAGACCTGATTAAACTGAGAAGGCTGGAGAGACATTAGCCGGGCAGAGGCCAGAGCAGGATCCAAGAGACCCAGGTTTGAATCCTCTCTGTACCACGGAAGCTCACTGGATGAGCTTAGGCCAGCCACATGCTCTCAGCCTGACCTACCTCACAGGGTTGTCAAGAAGAGGAGGAGGAGGAGATTGGATTTATACCCCGCCCTTCAATACCCAAAGGAGTTTCAGAGCGGCTTACAATCTCCGTTCCCTTCCCTTCCCCACAACAGACACCCTGTGAGGTAGGTGGGGCTGAGAGAGCTCTCTCGAGAACTGCCCTTGAGATAACAGCGCCAAAAGAACTTGTGACTGACCCAAGGTCACACCAGCAGCTGCATGTAGGGGAGTGGGGAATCAAACTCGGTTCTCCCAGATTAGAGTCTGCGCTCCTAGCCACCGCACAAGAACACAAAATGGAAGAGGGGAGAATGCTGGAAGCTATTTTGGGTCCCGGTTTGGAAGAAAAATCAGGGTATAAATATCTAAATAAACAGTAAACATTTTTGCATGAGGGTGCCCCGTTGCCGTAATCACCGGAGAGATGTGCCTTTGTTCCGACTGAGATCTGAAACGCCAGAAAGCCATGGACTTGCACAGATAAAGCTCACGTTCTTTGCCTCCCCTTCTTTCCCTCCTACAGGTATCTTGCAGATTGTCGAAATCATCGTCAGCCTCCTAGTCCTGGTCTGCGTCGGAGCCTCCCAGGGGGTATAAATATCGAAATAAACAGTGAACATTTTTGCATGAGGGTGCCCTGTTGCCGTAATCCCCGGAAGAGATGTGCCTTTGTTCCGACCGAGATCTGAAACGCCAGAAAGCGACCATGTGAAGAGCATCATGCATGGACTTGCACAGATAAAGCTCACGTTCTTTGCCTCCCCTTCTTTCCCTCCTACAGGTATCTTGCAGATTGTCGAAATCATCGTCAGCCTCCTAGTCCTGGTCTGCGTCGGAGCCTCCCAGGCCTCCGTTTCGGGTTTCAGCACCATGGGAGGCTTCGGGTCCTTCAGCCTCAAGTCGGCCTACAGCCCCTTCGAAGGGACT
>NW_015175437.1:150741-157867 GCF_001447785.1 Gekko japonicus
ACTGTTGCCCCCCCCCCAAGCACCAAGAAGACAGAGCATCACTTGCCCCAGAGCCCCTATCTATACCTTGTGGCTAATAGCCACATGGACCTCTGCTCCATATGCTTATCTAATTCCCTTTTGAAGCCGTCCATGCTTGTAGCCGCCACCGCTTCCTGTGGCGGTGAATTCTAAGTGTTAATCACTCTTTGGGTGAAGAAGTACTTCCTTTTATCCGTTCTGCCATGCAAAGATTAATAATAATGCAGAGATTTTAAAAAAGGATTCTAATTCAGTCGTGCAACTCCGCTCAGTTTTGGTCTGCAGGGCTGATCTTAGCAGAAAAGTTCTTTACCTCAGGAGATAGACTGGTCGTCTAGGAAGGTAAGAGACCGGCGGGGGATGGGGGGGGGTAGGGTTGCCCGATCCAGGTTGGGAGACTCCTGGAGATTTGGGGATGGAGCCCGAGGAGAGCAGAGACCTCAGTGGGGTACCAGGCCACAGAATCCATCCTCCAAAGCAGCCATTTTCTCCAGGGGAACTGATGTCCGTAGTCTGGAGTTCAGCTGCAATTCCAGGGGATCCCCAGGTCCCACCTGGAGGCTGGCATCCCTAGGACCAGAGACTTGCCAACTGGCATTTTAAGGCAGTCTGGGGATGTGTGAGAAGCAAGGGTTTCCTTAGGCCTGAGAAGCAGGCTCCAAGATCAGTGCAGGTACTGAGGGGACTAGGAGGCTGTGTGAAGTATCAATGGCCGGGGGAGGAAGTGGGGTAGAAGGGACGGTTCTAAGCAGACGACCAGGCACAGAATGAGGAGGCAGCCGGGAAACAGATTGCTCTGGTTGAATAAAGAGGCTCCTTCTTCTGTGCAGCCAGATAGAACAAGAAGAGGTCTCAGAGCGGTTTACAATCTCCTTTCCCTTCCCCTCCCCACAACAGACACCCTGTCAGGTAGGTGGGGCTTGAGAGAGCTCTTTCGAGGACTGCCCTTGAGAGAACAGCTCTGAGAGAACTTGTGAATGACCCAAGGTCACACCAGCAGCTGCATGTGGAGGAGTGGGGAATCAAACCCGGTTCTCCCAGATTAGAGTCCATGTTCCTAACCACTACACCAAACTGGCTCCCAACAACTAACCTAACTGGCTTCTAGATCTTCAGGGTGTCCCCCGCCCCCCCTTTCTGGTCCACTGTAAATTCTGAAGTGGATTGGCATGTAATTCCTACAGGGCGGTCTGAAATACTGGCCTGGATCATTAGGGCAGATGCATATCAGTGTTCCCTCTAAGCTGAGTTAGTGTGAGCTAGCTCACAGTTTTTTAGCCTCTGGCTCACACATTTTTGTCCTAGTTCACGGAGGATGACTCCAGATCAAACTAATTGATGCAGTAGCCAAATGGCTCACTCACAACTTTAATGCCAGTAGCTCACAAAGAAGAATTCTTGCTCACAAGACTCCACAGCTTAGAGGGAACATTGATGCATATAGGTCTTAAGAGCCACATTACGCGACAAGCTAGGAAGAAACCTTTTCCTACAGGGGCAGGATTCTAACTAAAAAAAGAAAATCTCAAAACAAGAACTTTAAATATGTGCTCTGCCAGAAACCACATTGATTATTTGATTGGTGGTGGTGGTGGTGGGGGGGTGTCTTTAAATTTGATATTTGAGTTTTAAATTCTCTGGAATTAACCTAAGAAGTAAAAGGTTAAATGAGATCTCAAAATAAGAATATCTAGGTTGGCTAGACCTGCTTGAACCCCAGCCCTGTCCTCACTGGGGTTTTTTTTGGTTAGTTTGTTGTTTTTCGGGAAACAGCTGTGCCAACTGCGAGGCCATGGTCCAGACTGGGGTGGGGATGCTAGGGAGAGGGGGATTTAACCCTTCCCTCTAAGGATGCCAGTAAATATTATTGGAAGGCTCTAAGCACTATAAGGAAAAAATAATTCTTCTGCTTATTGTGGTAATAACCAGTGTTCCCTCTAAGCTGAGTTAGTGTGAGCCAGCTCACAGTTTTTTTAGCCCCCAGCTCACACATTTTTGTCTTAGCTCAGGAAGAATGGCTCCAGAGCAAACTAATGTATGCAGCAGCCTAATCGCTCACTCACACTTTAATGCTAGTAGCTCACAAAGTAGAATTTTTGCTCACAAGACTCCACAGCTTAGAGGGAACATTGAATATAGGTCTTAAGAGCCACATTACGTGACAAGCGAGGAAGAAACCTTTTCCTACGGGGCAGGATTCTAACTAAAAAAGAAAATGTCAAAACAAGAACTTTAAATATGTGCTCTGCCAGAAACCATATTGATTATTTGATTGGTGGTGGTGGTGGGGGGTGTCTTTAAATTTGATATTTGAGTTTTAAATTCTCTGGAATTAACCTAAGAAGTAAAAGGTTAAATGAGATCTCAAAATAAGAATATCTAGGTTGGCTAGACCTGCTTGAACCCCAGCCCTGTCCTCACTGGGGTTTTTTTTTGGTTAGTTTGTTGTTTTTCAGGAAACAGCTGTACAGAACCCTGGTCCAGACTGGGGTGGGGATACTAGGGAGAGAGGGATTTAACCCGTCCCTCTAGGGATGCCAGTAAATATTATTGAAAGGCTCTAAGCCCTATAAGGAAAAAAATAATTCTTCTGCTTATTGTGGTAATAACCAGTGTTCCCTCTAAGCTGAGTTAGTGTGATTTAGCTCACAGTTTTTTAGCCCCCAGCTCACACATTTTTGTCTTCGCTCAGGAAGGAGGGCTCCAGAGCAAACTAATGTATGCAGTAGCCTAATCGCTCACTCACACTTTAATGCCAGTAGCTCACAAAGTAGAATTTTTGCTCACAAGACTCCACAGCTTAGAGGGAACATTGGTAATAACAGAATTTTGTGTTGGATACAAACATGGACACAACAGGTGTCAAGGAGGGCCTGATCCAAGTGACTTATTTATGAACGCCCCGTTGTCACTGAAAGGAGCAGGGCATTTCTGGTGGTGACCCCGGAACTAGGGAGTGCTCCCCCTCCAGAGATTGGTCTTTCTTCCTCTCTTGCATCTTCTCGGAAGGGACTGAATACGATCATACCCTGTTATCATTTGGAGAGCTGCCTTCCTGTAACAAGCATTTGCTTTAGATTATCAGTTAAAAGAAACGTGTTTTATTCTGTAAGTTATACTGCTGAAAATCGTGCAAATAAAACAACTTGAAAGACTATACACACAGCAGCGTACTGCCGTACTTAAGGACCATGTGCAACTCAACGTGGACATAGTGCAACAAGCTGATTTAGGGCCCAATCCGACAAACCGCCATGCTTTTGCAATCGGTGCTTCCTCTAAGCTGAGTTAGTGTGAGCTAGCTCACAGTTTTTTAGCCTCCGGCTCACACATTTTCGTCTTCACTCAAGACGGATGGCTCCAGAGGAAACTAATTGATGCAGCAGCCAAATGGCTCGCTCACAACTTTAATGCCAGCAGCTCCCAGAGTAGAATTTTTGCCTGCAAGGCTCCACAGCTTAGAGGGAGCATTGTTTGCAATTTCCATTCATGCTGAAGCACCTTGCACCAGACCCCCGATCCCTGGCCCCTGCCGGCGCTTTTGGGATTCTGACACAGTGTGGTGGGTGCCGCCACAAAATGGCTGCCGCGGGAGGTGGAGCTGGCACGGAGGCTGTTATGGTTCACCTTCAATCCCACCGTGAAGTCCTTTGTGCTGTGGTGGCAGCTGCTGCCAAAGCCATGTTTTTTTAAAAAAGCTGCACACCCAATCAAATCTCCAGGGGCCAATCAGAAGCCTTGCTGGGCAAAAGCCCCACCCACTCTCTAAAAGCACTTGGGGGCAGCGGGGCACCATTGGTGTGGACCCCTGAACTAGTTAATGCAGCCGCTACTGCAGACAAATTATTCTGTCCTCCTTACACTTTTGAATTAGGGCAGCATAGCCTGCCCCTGGAATATATTTTTAGACACAGTAGGTATTTTGACGGGATGCCACAGTCTAAGTTTGTGGGCAAAACTCCACAGGAAAGGAAAAGCAGGCGGCCGCTGCGCCTTGCCAACAGTGACAAACATACCTCGTAACTCCCCTCTGTTGGAGCATCGACGGCTGGCACACAGACCCCAGAAGACTCTTCATGGCCTCACAGTCTTGCAGAGCGCCCCCCCCCAGCATGCCCGCCTCCCCCCTACATATGCTGTCCATCACAAATAACATATTAATGCCCCCCACGAGGCTGGCAGATTGTCAGCGATGCTGGATGTGGTATGCGGGTAAGGGACTCTGTGCAGTGAACTAGGGGGGGAAAATGTGGCTCGCTACCTCCATTTGCAAATGATGCTCCTTTCATGGCTGTTTACAGACGACAAGGTAGAACAATGGAAGCTATTTCTCTTCTTCTTCCTTGCTGCAGCTCCAAAAGGTAGACAAGCCATACGGAAGCAGCAGGAACGCAGAAGGTGAGTTTTGCAGAATACCCACTTGTTCCACTGATGTGTGTGCGCCCCCTCCCCCGGTCCGAGGAGATGTTAATTCTCGACAAAGGGAGGGCTTACCTACAAAATACAACGATTCGAAATCCACAATATACAATCCAATTGCAAAAATACTTTAGAATGAGGAAGACCAGGACTCCCTTTTGGACAGAACTGCATTTTGCCAGTAGGTCCCTGGCTGCAATAATTTATAGGTACTTCTTCCAGTCTTTGTCACCCTTCTTAGGGGGAGAACTTGGGTCCCCCCCCCAAGTACTGCTTAGGTAAAAGTTCCCTTGCTCGAAAGCCAGTCAAATCCGACTCTAGGGTTGCGGTGCTCATCTCCGTTTCCAAGCCGAAGAGCCAGCGCTGTCCGAAGACGTTTCCGTGGTCATGTGGCCGGCATAACTAAACACCAAGGAGCACGGAACGCTGTTACCTTCCCACTGAAGTGGTACCTATGTATCTACTTGCAATTTCTTGCTTTCGAACTGCTAGGTTGGCAGGAGCTGGAACTAGAGACGGGAGCTCACTCCGTCATGCGGCACACTCGGGTCTCGAACTGCTGAACTACTGACCTTCCACAGCCTGCAGTTCAGCGTCTTAACCACTTGAGCCACCGCAACTCCTTCAAGTACTGCTTAAAGACGGGCAAAACCTGTAAAGCCTTCTTTCTTTTCCTTCCTTCCTTTTTCGTATTTATAGCCTGCCCTTCCCACGAGCAGGCTCATCGTTGGTAACAACATTTGAACAATACAATAAATATAATGAAAAAATTTAGAACACAGCAATATACGTTCAAATGGTGGTCACAGCCCAAGGATAGAATTAGCTGGAGATGAGATAGACCCTTGGAGACAACGAGAAAGACAGACCCCGTCCACTAGGTGGACCTAGGCTATTGCTTCAGGCGGGGTCCCCAACCCAGTCCCCGTGGGTGCTATGGCAACCACCGATACCTGGGTGAGGCCAGGCAGAGAATTTCACCCAGCAAGGCTTCTGATTGGCTATTGGAGATTTCATTGGCGGAGCATTTTTTTAAAAAAATGTTGCTTTGGCAGGAGCACAAGGTTCTGCGCTGTCTTACCAAAGTTGAGCTGTGGCAATAGTTTTCAATTTCAATATTAATTTTATTATGGCCTATTGCCCAGCAGTACACACACAAAAAAAAGATCAAATCAGTCAATCCTAAAAGAAATCAACCCTGACTGTTCCCTGGAAGGCCAGATAATGAAACTGAAGCTCAAATACTTTGGCCACCAAATGAGAAGGGAGCACTCACTGGAGAAGAAGACCCTGATGCTGGGAAAGACTGAAGATCAAAGAAGACGGGGACAGCAAAGGATGAGATGGTTAGACAGTGTCATAGATGCAATGAACATGAAATTGAACAAACTTCAGAGGGCGGCGGAAGACAGGAAGGCCTGGCGTGATGTGGTCCATGGGGTCGCGAAGAGTCGGACTCGACTGTGCGACTGAACAACAACAACAAAATAGTACAATCACAGCCCCATCTACTTTGAAACCGTAATCGTATCCCCAAATTCTAAATCCCGGATGAGAACTTCCCTCAGTCTGTGCTTTCTTGTTAAAAACGTCCGCTTATTTATTACTAAAAAACAATATTTTGCTACTACCAAGGTTACCGACGTCTTGGTGTCTTCCAACGAATATTTCAGCAGCACGGTATCTGCAAATTTCAGATAATTATCCAAGGGTTTAAATGGAGAAAGGAAATATTAACTGATGTCTCTCTTCAGGATAAAGTTTACAGTGTAAAAGAACGTGAGTGATTGCTTCAGCTTCTTTATCTGAGCATAGACAGCATCTTTGATGGATAGGCCAGTGGAGATACCTTCCTTGCAGTATGTTGGAAGGGATGGCATCAAAACGCGCTCTACATTACCATCATCATACAGACCAATTTCCCTACTGAATGTTGATTCTAAATTATTCACCTCAACTATAGCAAAAAGGCTAAATAAAATTATAACAGACTGTATCTCACAGGATCAAGTAGGATTCATGCCAAACAGAGACCTAATAGACAACACACACAAAGTTCTCAATATAATTGACATCGCTAAACAAACTAAAAAAGAAATGATCCTGCTTTCACTGGATATAGAGAAAGCCTTTGATACGGTAGACACCTCATACTTAAAAGGACTTTTAACCAGAATGGGCTTTGGACAAAAATTCTTAAATGCCATCAATGCCATTTACAGAAACCCAACATCGTGCCTAAAAATAAATGGCACTCTCTCAGCACCATTTGAACTAAATAAAGGAACAAGACAGGGGTGTCCTCTTTCACCCCTACTATTTGTTATAGCAATAGAACCACTTGCCAACATGATTAGAAAAAAGGGAATTGAAATAGGGAAGAAGAATGATAAACTCACTTTATTCACGGACGATATGCTACTATTTTTAACTAATCCAAAGGAATCCCTGCCCCCTCTTCAGAACACACTGAAAGAATATAGCGAAGTATCCAGCCTAAAAATAAACCATACAAAATCAAAATTAATGCCAATCCACATAAAGCAAAAAACAAAGGAAAAGATCTTGGAGACATCCCAATATGAATGGGCCGAAACTACATTAACATATCTTGGAATCAAAATCCCAATGAAACTGAGTGAATTACTAGAACAGAATCACACTCAAGTATTCAAGGAAATCAAAA
>NW_015175437.1:158779-159120 GCF_001447785.1 Gekko japonicus
AACAAGCCGGAAGTAGAAGACAACAGAGGAAGCCCCTGCACGTCAGCGATAGTAAAAGTGCCCAGCACGCAAAGAAGCGGTTCTGACTGTGTCCAGAAGAGATTTTTCTTTTTTTATTAACAGAAACTCAAGGGAACTCAAGGGAACATTAACAGAAATTCAAGGGAACATTACTAACATATTAACAGAGAATTATATGTGACTGAACTAAGAAAAGAAGTTTGACAACACACAGAAGAAGCCCAAGAAGATTAATTGGACATTACTAACAGTTTAATTTACCAGTTTATATATCACTCAGCTTTCTCTTTCTCCCGCTGTCTACCCTTCCCTTTTTTTTT
>NW_015175437.1:159317-160847 GCF_001447785.1 Gekko japonicus
AACAAATATCATACATTGCAAATAATTCAAGCCCACTTTGCTGGAGGGGGTGTAAGGAAATAGGCAGTTACATACACTGCTGGTACGATTGCCTGGAGGTAGCATCCTTCTGGGATAAAATAATAGAAGAAATAACGATCATAACCAAAATCAAGATAGACAAATCCCCGGAAGCTCTGCTTTTAAATCTCAGAGAGGAAAATGCTCTATCTAATACACAAAGGAAAAGAATCTCTCTACTATTTGCAGCCAAAACCACATTAGCAGCCACATGGAAATCCACGAGTAGGCTAAATGTAAACCTCTGGTACAAAAAGCTATGGAATCTTTATATAATGGAGAAAATCTCAGATACCCTGAAACAAAATCTATCTAGAGGTGGTCAGAATGATATTGTATGTATATGGCACCCCATACTAGTACATCTATCTACCAAAGAAACAGTACCTGATGTAAGAAACACTCTGCATCTACGGTAATTTTCAAACTGTATAATACCGACAAACTGTACGAAATGTATGAAACCATTGAGAGCTGACTATGCTCATGCTTACCTTGTAAATCTTTGCTGTTTATAAAAATGAATAAAATCTATGTTTTAAACATTAAAAAAAAAGCGCTCTAGAAAAGGTCCATCTGTATTCTTCGTACGTGATACTAGAGAGATATGGTGCTGCTGCAAATCCAAGCCAAGATTTTCGGTTACTACACATCTTGGGTAAAAGCGCCCCATTGGCTCCAATTGTTTTGCGGCTGTCTCCGCCTCCCGTGGTGGCCATTTTGTTGCTGCGCCCACCACACTATGCCGGAATTCTAAATATGCCAGCAGGCTCAAAAAGCTTGGGGACCCCTGGCTTCAGGCATCAGTAGGGGCACCAAAAGAGGTTCAGGGCTGGGCCTGGCCAGGGTCCGATCAGCCGTGGCAAGCAACAGCCCTGGGCAACGCCACTCAGCCTCCAGCCCTGCCACTCAGATGTGTCACATAAGCAGTTGTGGGGGTGGAGGCTCAGCTTCCTCTCCCCTGTCCCTACCCCCCCCCAGCTGGAGGGAGGGAGGGAGGGAGGGAGAGAAGGCAGGGTACAAAGCCAGGAAGGAAGGAAGGAAGGAAGGAAGGAAGGAAGGAAGGAAGGAAGGCAGCAGCTGTCTTTACACCCACCGGGCTTACAGTGGTCGTGGCTCACTGCCCGCCAGGCTCTACATGCACCCCAGTCTCAGTAGGGGGAGGTTCCCAATTGCACTGGGGGAGTGTGCCATGTTTGGCACCCAAAACCTTTTGGCCAATAAAAAAAGGAAAAATAACTGTGACAATTTAGCGCTTGGTAATCTATATATCTAATAGCCAAGTCGCCCCCGTGCGTGCGGATACCTAAATCCGCGCACCGGGGGCACTTGGGGGGGAGGGAGAGTTTTGTGCACACGTGGGGCGGTCCCCAGGTGTGCACAAAAATCTAAAAACTTTTTTAAAAATCAGGGAACGCTCTGCAGCCCGCCTCCTAGCCGCCGCCTTGGAGCCGAGCGGGGGGGGGCCGC
>NW_015175437.1:160871-173322 GCF_001447785.1 Gekko japonicus
GACGCCCCCTTGCGTGCGGATACTTATTTCCGCACATCGGGGGCACCTGGGGGGGAGGGAGATTTTTGTGCACACTTGGGGCAGTCCCCAGGTGTGCACAAAAATCTGAAAAGTTGGAAAAAATATTGGGGGGATACTTAAATCCGCCCAAAAGTAACAAAGCGTCCCCTGCGCATGCGCAGGGAACGCTCTGCGAACTGCCTCGCCACTGCCACAGGGGACGGGAGGGCAGGACAAGACTTGGCTGGCTGGTGGGCGGGCAGGGGGGAGACATTGGTGAGGCCCAGCGGTTGTAAGCCGCTCGGGCCTCGGTTCGGAGCGGGGGGGAAGCAGGGGGGGCAAGGAGGAGACGGAGGAACCGACGGGATGGGGGGAGCTTATCTTCTGCTGGTTCCTCCTCCCCCTGCTCAGTTTGGAGCTCCCCCACCCCCCCTAATGAGTTTCGTGGGTCTTCTTCCTTGTATATTCATAAATCATAATATAAATAACAGAAAATAAGTAATATATATAGTGAATTTAGACGGTGGTCTCCGGAATGGTGTGCCATTTCACTTCATCATAAAGCTATGCTTACAGCTATGTTCTTCAATGGGCTATAATTGCTGAATGATGAATCAAAAGTATATTTTCAGTACGTCACCAAGAGAAATGAATTGTCGAAAGACAGTTTATGTACACATCCTTGTTCAGAAGAAGATCATTGTCGAAACGGCACACCATTCCGGAGACCACTGTCTACATTCACTATATATATTACTTATTTTCTGTTATTGTATATTATGATTTATGAATATATTACCAAGCGCTAAATTGTCACAGTTCTTTTTCCTTTTTTCATTGGTCTTATTACTGTGCCCATTCTTCTAACGATACCCAAAACCTTTTGGCCAGCCCAAGGGACAGATTTTTTCTTTTTTTACCTTTACTATGTATTGTGAGCAACAGGGAAAGTAAACTAGCACGCACGGTGCTCCAGAACCACGACCCGTATGTCGCTGAAGAAATACAGCAGCCGTCTGCGATGGGCAACATGCAGCGGTCTGAAAGAAGAAGACATTTCAGCCTAACGTTTTCGAGTATGTCCGCAGCCTGTGGGTCAGAGCTGTGGACTCCAAACCAAAAACCCAGTATTGCTTCTGAGTCTTACAGAGTGCCTGCCGACCTATGGCCACTAAATACGGAGCAGTGTTAGGCCTGGACATCAGTTTGTCAGGCCAATTCTTGAAGTCCTTTAGAACATACTCGATAAGTTCTCCTTTGAGCAGTTTTGCAGGAGACCGACTGCATACAAATTAGGCAAATGGTAACTGGATTCAGTTAACATGGGGATCCATCCACGGAGAGACTGATCCGGGTGGCAGAGGGGAACTTTATTACTTTAACAGGAGTAGAGTTGTACCCCTTAGAATCTGGGTAACAAACTACCACCACAATTTATTGATTACAGACTGCTTTGTGGTTGTTCCCTTTGGAGAATAATCCAACTTTAGACTATTTTTAGACACAAATTATTCTGGAAATTATACGCACAAACATTGAAACGATGCAATCATGTATTTTAAACTTTAAAATCCAGCCACTTTCTCTTTTAAATATTTGATCATTGCTGTGTCTAGAAGCTGATGAGCTAAACAGACTTCGCTGAATACAGATTTGACTCCCTTTTCATATGGGCTCTTCCTCCAAGAGCTCCGAGTGGCATACGTGGTTCTCTGTGCCTCCACTGTCTCCTCACAAGTCTGTGAGGCAGGTTCAGCTGAGAGAGAAGCTCACCCTTTGAATTTCATTGAAGTAAGGATCCAAATGAGAAGGGAGCACTCACTGGAGAAGACCCTGATGCTGGGAAAGACTGAAGGTCAAAGAAGACGGGGACGGCAAAGGATGAGATGGTTAGACAGTGTCATAGATGCAACGAACATGAAATTGAGCAAACTTCAGAGGACAGCGGAAGACAGGAGGGCCTGGCGGGATCTGGTCCATGGGGTCGCGAAGACTCGGACTCGACTGTCCGCTCTTGACCTAAGTTCTGCCTTCTCCGTGGTGGCCCCCACCTTTTATGAAGCAGCCTGCAAGAAAGGCGCCCTCTCTCCCGGCTTTCCGCAATCTGTGCAAAACTGAATTCTTCAAGAGGCCATTTCTACGCAGACTTACACTGTACTAACGATGCACAAAGTTATTTAGAAAATTTATTAGGGACTCTGGTCTATACCAGAGGTGTCAAACTCATTTGTTATGAGGGCTGGATCTGACATAAATGTCACTTTTTCCGTCTGGGCCATGCGTGCCATGAAATCTAATGCTAGGTACCAGATATATAAGCGTTATAAAGGACACAGGCAAGCCCAATTAACAATATTATTTTTTACTCAAAATACAGACATGCTTAAAACATTAACACTCTTACAGTATTTCCTTACATAACAAAGTCTGAGTCCAGGGGCACCTTTAAGACCAACGAAGTTTTATTCAAGGTATAAGCTTCCATGTGCGAGAAGTGTGCTTGCACACAAAAGCTGATACCTTGAATAAAACTTGTTGGTCTTAAAGGTGGCCCTGGACTCAGACTTTGTTCGGCTGCTTCAGACCAGCACAGCTACACACCTATTGCACTTTATTAATACTTATGTATTTAAATATTAATTGTCTTCACCTGCTTCAACTTAGAACACTTAACAATATACTATTAAACTAATTTTAACTTTCTTTTTACCGTTCCCTTATTGCTATAAACTTTTTAAAGTACTTCTAACGGCTACACACCTGAGTGCTCTCTTACAATATCTTCCTGGTGCCCACCTTCCTACTTCCACCGCATTAGCACTGGGACAGTGCACAGGGGCATAATGGTCGGCCTCTGTCATCCGGCAATAAAGGTAATCAGTTGCTCGTGGACCAGATAAGAGCCTTGGATGGGCCAGTTCTGGCCCACGGGCTGTATGTTAACACCCCTGGTCTATACTATTGTGTCAAACTTGCTCAAACTACGATTGTGCTGTGGAAATCTGCATCATTTAATGTGTCATGTTAATAGAAGAAGAGATTGCATTATACCCCATCAGTCTCAGAGCAGCTCACAATCTCCTTTCCCTTCCCCTCCCCACAACAGACACCCTGTGAGCAGTGTTCCCTCTAAGCTGAGTTGGTGTGAGCTAGCTCACAGTTTTTTAGCCTCTGGCTCACACCTTTTTGTCTTAGCTCAGGAAGGAGGGCTCCAGAGCAAACTGATTTATGCAGTAGCCAAATTGCTCGCTCACAACTTTAATGCCGGTAGCTCACAAAGCAGAATTTTTGCTCACAAGACTCCACAGCTTAGAGGGAACATTGCCTGTGAGGTAGGCAGGGCTGAAAGAGCACTTTCAAGACCTGATCTTGAGAGAACAGCTCTGAAAGAACTTGTGACTGACCCAAGGTCACACCAGCAGCTGAATGTGGAGGAGCGGGGAATCAAACCCGGTCCTCCCAGACTAGTGTCTGCACTCCTAACCAGTACACTAAACTGGCTTATGCTTTGGCTTCAGTTCTGTTTTTAGACTTCCGGTGGGTTCTATAACCCTAATCTTATTGCACTGTTTATTGAAAATCCCATCCTGTTAATTATACTGACTCACTGTGTAATCCGGTGAGTACCTGTGACAGAGGCAGATTATACATAATGTAAATAATTTTAAAAAAATCCTAGTGTGCAATGCTCCCTCTAAGCTGCGGAGTCTTGTGAGCAAAAATTCTACTTTGTGACCTGCTGGCATGAAAGTTGTGAGCGAGTGATTTGGCTACTGCATCAATCAGTTTGCTCTGAAGCCCTCCTTCCTGAATGAAGACAAAAATGTGTGAGCCGGAGGGTAAAAAACTGTTAGCTAGCTCACACTAATTCATCTTAGAGGGAACACGGATAGTGTGTCATATCCCTAAAAAGCAAAAAAAGTAACAGACAGTAAAATGAAGCCGAATGTGCCACAGTTCCTTTCTCAAAGAGCCCTCAGGTGTGTGTGTGTGTGTGTGTGGGGGGAACAGAACCAATTTGGTACCTGGCTACCCAACACATATGTAAACATAGCTACTGTAACGTGCCCAGAACTGAAGCCATGACAGATATACACAGAACAGACCAAAATTCACATACTGAAACCATTGACTTCAAGATAGGTCTGCAATGCATTCTTAGTTTTGTCACCACAAGGTATATTAGTCACCACAGTACAAAACTTAAATTCTAGGAAGATACACTTGGATCTTACCAGGAGCGATAAATCATGCCATGCAATGGAAATAACTTCATTCCTTATGAATGTGGATGGGGTTTTAGTGTGTCACCGTTTGAACTTGCAAGCAGAGTGCTTACAATCCATTACCCACTCTGGAATACACTTTTCAGACTTCAAGGTAACCATAGAAGCCGCCTGCAAGTCCTCCCCCCCACCCCCGTGTAATCTAGCAACATTTTTTTGGTACAACTGCAGTTTTGCCGCTGAGTTGCTGCAGAATACCTCCATCGCTGCTTGTTTCTTGGGGTTTTATTTCAAGACCAGAGAACAAAATGCACCCACTGTTGAAACATCGACTTACTTCTAAAACTGCTCAGAGACGACGCTTTTGGGTAGCAGTTCTACATAATGCAGCAATTTTTCGGGGTGGGGGTGGGGGGGAGACAACCAGCAATCTCTGGCTGCTGTATTCCTCCTAAGAAAGTGAAGGAAATGGGGGGGGGGGCCTGGCACAGATTTCTCTAGGTTTCTGCGGGATGTTGAGATGGAGAGATGCTTTTTGGCACACATTTTAAACCTGGCCTGCACAGAGTGGTATGCTGAGCAAGATACTAGCAGCAGAAGGCATGCGATCCAGGGAGTCCGGTGGGCCTTGCATGTAGTTTCATGAGACACAGGCCAGACAAACCTGGTGGGTGGTTGGTCCTTTAGCAGTGGAGGGCAGGCAAGGAACCATTGTTTGTGATTTGGACAGACAGTGGCTTGCCCCAAAAGCAGAATTAGATAAGCATATGGAGCAGAGGTCCATCAGTGGCTATTAGCCACAAGGTATAGATAGGGACTCTGGGGCAAGGGATGCTCTGTCTTCTTGGTGCTTGGGGGGGGGGGTTCAACAGTGGGAGGGCTTCTAGTGTCCTGGCCCCACTGGTGGACCTCCTGATGGCACCTGGTATTTTTGGCCACTGTGTGACAGAGTGTTGGACTAGATGGGCCTTTGGCCTGATCCAACATTGGCGTCTCTTATGTTCTTATGTTCAGAGCTGATTCATTTTCAGGCGCTGTGTATAGGAGAAGAGTGGGAGGGACTACATGTTCATCATGTAGCCCCTTCCCACTCTTCTTCTATACACCCCGATTATAACTAGCTGAGGTGGGGCTGTGGCTCAGTGGTAGAGTTATATGCCTCGCATGCAGAAGGTCCCGGTTCAGTCCCAACCATCCCCAGTTTTGGGGGTCAGGTCGCGGAAAACATCTCCCTGAGACCCTGGAGAGCCGCTACCAACCAAGAGACAACGCGGAGACTGGAAGACCAATGGGATGACTGGGTATAAGGCAATTTCATATGTGTTCCGTTACCCACAAGGCTCCACTTTTGCAGATGTTCTTGAAACACTACACAGGGGACAGTTTTATCGACATCAAGGTGGCCTTTACGACACTGTACCCACATGACCACAGAAACGTCTTCGGACAGCGCTGGCTCTTCGGCTTGGAAACTGAGATGAGCACCGCAACCCTAGAGTCAGATTCGACTGGCTTTCGGGGAAGGAAAACCTTTACCTTCACCCTGCTACAACCCCTCCCTTCCCCAGGTTCTGCCCACAAATCTCCAGGTATTTCCCAACCCAGTTGGAAACCCTATACATGAAGATTTTGGAAGAATTTGTGGATCTTATTCCTGACAGGGGGAAAAAAATCATTACAGTAGTCTTATGATTATTTGTAAATTTTTATATTTATTATAACAAAAATTATGACATGTTCATTTGTGCATTCTTCTTTTTAATATAACTCTTGGTATGTAAATGATCTATAGCAAGTGAACTCTATACAATCATGCTGGTTGTGGCAGCAGGGAGGAACACGTAAAAATATGCCTGTAAAAGTTAACAGTGAAGAAAGACGAAGTTAACTTGGGTTCCCGGGGCTCAATCACCCACCTCGTCTCCTAACGCAGCTTGCATAGCCGCCCCCCTGCTAATTGGATGCGAACTGTGGCCCCCCGAAGCATCATTCGCTTGACAGCCGTTGCACAAGGGAACAAAATGTTACCTTGGTGACTGGGGCCCAGCCAACCCAGATGGCAACTGGACGCAACCAGGGGTCAACCCGAATCCCCCTACATCCCGCTCAGCTGACCAGCTGGGAAAGCATCGTGTTTATATGGCTGCCTGCCCTCCAAATTTGGTTGCATCGCCAGTTGTCACGGGGAGCCCTGACACACACGCCAAAGCCCCCCTTCAGGGAGGTGTGTGTGGGGGGGAGAGAATAAAATGTCAGTTTATCGAGTTACGTCCTCCTGCCGAGACTACAAAACATTTTTTAAGCATCACTATACAACACTGAGTTATTTACAGGAATTTCCCAATCAGCTGTTCTCTCAGAGAAAATTAGTGAATCCGAGTGACTCAAAGCCACTTGAAAGAGTAAATGCAACTCCTAGGAGTTAGTCTCCATAATTCTACAAATGTCTATCCATTTTCAAGACCAAAAAAAGCCTTTTTATTTTTATTTTTCTCTCAAAGAAATACAGTATTACAATATTACTCAATCATTTAGCACTGGCAAGACCGCCCCTGTTTCCAAACAGACTCCCCCCCCCAAAAAAAAGAAACGATTTTAAAAAATATTACATCAGTGTCGTCATCCGTTTCTCTCTGCAATATATTAAACCTTTTGTACTTCTTAATTTCCACCCCCCCCTCCGTTTTTCTTTTTAAAACATTTGATATGTTAAAGGGTGGGGGGAGGGGAAAAGAGTTAGACTAGTTTAATTCTAACTGGTGGAGTTATCACTAGAAAGAGAATCGGTGATTATTAGAGCCAACAGAAGAAGAAGCAGCTGCAGTTCTCAGTAGAGGGGGGGGGCGCGTGGCCAGGAGGAGGCGGTGGGGGGCAACATTCCTTCCTCCCGCACCCGGCGAGCGTAAGGTGAACCTAGGAGGCTCCCGCTTACAATGTCTCCTGAACTCACTTCAGCAAGCTGTGTCATAGTGGGGTGTCGTAATAATCTGGCAGCTGGTCGATGTGGTATTGCCGCTGTTGATGCTGCTGTTGATGCTGCTGCTGCTGTTGCTGCTGTTGTTGCTGCTGTTGTTGCTGCTGTTGTTGCTCATGGTGTTGTTTCATTATCTCCTTCACCTCCTCCTCGAGCTCAGGAGGGATGATAAACTGATCGTCCGGATCAGGCTGAGCTGGGGCGGCAAAGTAACCCCCCGTTTTCCTGAGGGGCGCATCGGCGGCGACTTCGATGAGGTTGTGGCTCCTCTCCTGAGGAGCCACAGAGCCGTTGCCTCGGCGGCGCCCCATGGTCCCCATGGCAGCCAGGTCGGCCCTCCTCAGGAGGCACGTCTCGTCTTCGTTGGCGCTGATGACGATGCCCTCGTCGCTGGCCTCCGCGGGCACCTGCAGCAGCAGCAGCTTCTCCTTGGCCCGGCCGCAGTGGATGTCCACCTCCACTTCCACGCGGCTGCCGTTGGAGAAGACACCCTCGATCGGCTCCTCGTCGTCGCTGTCGAGGCCGTTGTCCGAGAAAGCGCTGGAAAAGGTCGCGCTGGACAGCTGCCTTTGGAAAGAGTTTGAGAGGCAGACCGGGTGGAGCATGCAGCGCTGTTCGCTAGGGAAGGCCGGGCTGTTTTCGTTCAAGGTTACCGGAGGGGGCTCGTCGGACGCCGTGGACCCCACCTCGCTGCTCATTTCAGAGGTCGAGATCTCGCTGCTGATCTCGGAGGCCATCCCGCTACTCGAGGACGGCATCCCCAAAGCATCGGGAGGCTTGTCTTTAATGACGACATTGACCGACTGGGGGAAGATACCCGGACTGGGGGGAGGAACCCCGTTGAGCTCACAGCAGCAGAAGCTGTCCTCGGTGACGTTGAGCTGGACCACCACGGCGCTGAGGCTATCGTTGCAGCCGTAGCTCTGAGCCAGCGTGCAGAGTTTCTTCGCCGCCCCCAGAGCCTCGGGCACGTTCCGGACGGCTTCCACGGCCTCGTCGATGGAGAGGCTGTCCCACAGGCCTTTGCTCCCCAGGATGAAGAACTCGTCCTGAGGAGTCAACGTGATGGACTGCACGTGAGGGCGAGGGATCACGCTCGGGTGGAGGAAGGTGTATCCCAGAATCCTGGTGGAGTCTGTCACGCCGTTCACTTTGCCGTCCTGGAACACACACACACAAAAAAGTAAACTAATGACAGCCAACGGGTAATAATTTGTTACAAGCTTGAGGCCGGGGCGGGGACCAGTGTTCCCTCTAAGCTGAGTTAGTGTGAGCTAGCTCACAGTTTTTTAGCCTCCGGCTCACAGATTATTGTCTTAGCTCAGGAAGGATGGCTCCAGAGCAGTGTTCCCTCTAAGCTGAGTTAGTCTGAGCTAGCTCAAAGTTTTTTAGCCTCCAGTTCACAGATTTTTGTATTAGCTCAGGAAGGGATGACTCCAGAGCAAACTAATTGATGCAGTAGCCAAACTGCTTGCTCGCAGATTTAATGCCCATAGCTCACAAAGTAGAACTTTTGCTCACAAGACTCCACAGCGTAGAGGGAACATTGCTCCAGAGCAAACTAATTCATGCAGTAGCCAAATCACTTGCTCACAACTTTAATGCCAGTAGCTCACAAGGTAGAATTTTTGCTCACAAAACTCCACCGCTTAGAGGGAACATTGGCAGGGACTATATAGAACTCACCACCTAACACCAGCACTCTGCAGATTCCATGCCTGAAGCACTGCGTCAGCTCTCACAAGCTTAAGCAGTGGAAAAGGGCAAGAGTCCAGTAGCAACTTAAAGTCTAACAAAATTTGTGGCAGGGGAGGAGCTTTCATGGCACCTCACTCCAAAAGGCTGCTGATGAGGCCACGGCCCTGGTGGAATGAGCATGTATCTTAAGAGGGCATCGGGTGTGGCCTAGATCATAACACTGCCTAATAGTAGATACAACCAGGGGTCATTTCCTGCAGGAGTGCACAGGAGCGGAGCTCCGGCAGTAAAGAGCCCAGGGGGCGGGCACATGCAACAAGCCCCACCCCCTGCTCCCAGCAGCCCTCAGTCAGAGCAAGAAGCAGCCAGGTAAGTTGCAGAGCGCCCAAAACTGTCCCGTGGCACCTTTAAGGCCAAGTTTTATTCAGGTACAAGCTCTCCCTCCTCTGCGAGGACAGATCTGCACATCCCCCCCCCCCAAATAGCTAGCCATCCAAAACAGTCCAGTGGAGCCTGAGCGGTGGGTGTTGCCTTCTGACACACTTCCGGTGATGTCAGGGGGTGTGGCATATGCAAATAAGTTATGCTAATAAGCTATGCTAATGAGCTCCGACACCTCTTTTTCTACGAAATGACCCCTGGATACAACCCACCGCAAAACAGTCTGAGGGGAGACCCTCTTCCCCCATTATGTCCCGAGAAACAAATAAATAATGCCTTGTCCTTACGGAACCCCTCTCATTCTCTTCAGGTAGAACAACAAAGCCCTCCTCACAACTAAGGAATGAGGTCATCTCTCACCCTCCGAACGTCTTGTGGGGGAAAATACAAAAGAAGAGGAGGAGATTGGATTTATATCCCACCCTTCACTCGGAGTCTCAGAGCGGCTTACAGACTCCTTTCCCTTCTTACAACAGACACCCTATGAGGTAGGTGGGGCTGGGAGAGCTCTGAGAGAACTGTCCTTGAGAGAACAGCTCTGAGAGAACTGTGGCTGGCCCAAGGTCATCCAGCAGCTGCGAGTGGAGGTGTGAGGAATCAAACCTGGTTCTCCCAGATAAGAGTCCACACTCCTAACCACTACACCAAATAATCTCCTCTGACAGGTGAAACTTTGAAGCCACCTTGGGCAAAAACTTGAGATTTGGATGAATTATCACTCTCTCAGGGAAAAATATCAAAAACGAGTGCTCGATCTGCAATGCCGCTAGTTCGCTCCCCAACCTAGCAGAAGTAATGGTTACCAGGACACAAACCTCCACGGAGAGCAGGCTCAGAGGACAAGTTGAGAGGGGTTCAAAAGGCTTGCCCATGGAATGCATTAGCCCTACCGGCAGGGACCACTGAGGAATCCCCGGTCCCCTAGGTAGACAGAGGTTAGCGAGACCCAGGGCTTTTTTTGTAGAAAAAGCCCAGCAGGAACTCATTAGCATAATAGGCCATACCCAACAGCAGAAACTCATTAGCATATTAGGCCACACCCCTGCCAGCAAAGCTCATTAGCACATTAGGCCACACCCCCGTGTTACCAGAAGTGTGGTTATCCAGCCACACCCACCTTTTGCTTGTTATTCTGTTTACCTTGTCTGTTGTCAAAACCCAGGGCCTTTTTTTGTAGCAGGAACTCCTTTGCATGTTAGGCCGCACACCCCTAATGTAGCCAATCCTAATGAGTTTCTGCTGTTGGGTGTGGCCTATTATGCTAATGAGGTTCCTGCTGGGTGTGGCCAACTCAGGAGCCAGCCGGAACTCCGTTCCTGTGCGTTCCTGCCCAAAAATAGCCCGGGCGAGACCCTTGAGAAATATTAGAAAAAGCTTAGGTAAAAAATGGGGGGGGGGGGGTCCCTTCAATCCCCACATGGAAACAAGAAACTGCTGCTAAGTGCACCTTCAGTGAAGAAAACACCACACCTTTTTTTTTCTTCCAAGAATAACATGTACTCAGAAATACCGTGAAGTGAGACGGAGGAAGGTAACATGCCCTTCTCTGCACACCAAAGAGTAAACCGTTCCCATTTATTTTCTGGCAGTAGATTTACACGACTCCAAGAGCACCTTGTTAATCTCTTGGGGAAAGCTCAGATCCCCCGTCCCGATCCTCGAAACTGTCAGCTTGAGGCACTCCAGATTGTGATGGAGCACGGCTGCCTATGCTGCCCGAATCTCTGTGTTTGGGGAGGGGAATCAAACATCCCCGGTGCCATCTCTAGGAGACTCTGAAACCAAGCCTGGTAAGGTCAGAATGGGGCAGCACACCATACAGAATGGCAAGCAGCAGCAAAACAACTGTGTGCTGAAATACCCGCAAGAGTAAATGTACAAAAAGAGACTTCGGCAAAGTGAGACACATAGGGTCTCTGGTATATGCCAGGTCTCTGGTTCTATTCTACATAGCAGCAACCTTGAGAGGGGCACTTTCAAGCTTAGGAGACCCGGCCCATAAAGAAACAGTATTGTCTTGTAAAGAAATTGGAATGAGACTTTCTATTGTGGCTCTTTGTTCCTGAGGAAGGACCAGAAGTCTGAAACACTGGACACTACCTAGGAAAAGTGTTGGATATCTACTTTGGACTTGATGCATTCTGTAGACTTCTATATTTCCTAAGATGGATTTTATGTACAGATTTATTGCTGATTACATGTGTATCCGACTAGTAAGGAGGGTCCGAGCCTCTCGGCGCCTTTTCCCACAACACTGCCTTTAGCTTCGAAGCTCTATCTCCCCTGGCTTTAGGGGTAAAATTCAGGCAGACCTTACATGTGGATATGTTGTGTTCCTCCCCCAAACAAAACAGACGCGAGTTACGTTCGTCTGTCTGAATCGTTCTGGCACTACAGCGAGTGCACTTTTTAAACAAAGCCTTCTGAGCCCTGCTGGCATTCAAAGGCAGACGAAGCAGCACAGATGATCTTCACCATTCGGAAGCTGGGAGACTCCAAGGAACCAACCTACGCCTTGCCTTCGGCGGCAGAAGAGGAACTGAGGGGGTAGGGGCACTGCTGTGCGGGAGCACGTGGTCCCTGAGGGGGAACGAGTCTTCCAGCTCTGGCATACAGCGCCCCCTGGAGGCTCTTAGCGAGAAAAACCTACCGATAGGCAGGCCTGCTCCTGCACAGTCCCCCATGTGGGACTGCACAGAAGATCAATGATGAACCCTCTCTTCCAAAAAGACTAAAACCAAGCAGGATTATTCCTCTGGACCCGATGCCTGCAAAGATGAGTTGTTTACATGAGCAGGCAGGGTGCAGAGAGAAGGTAATCTTTGTAAGTTTTCAGTCAGATAAGAGTGTGGCAAAAAAATGTTTCCACATGCCCTGGTTACTTAATACATTTCCATTGGATGTTGATCCATTTTCTTTGGGAAATGTCATCTCTGAAGAGGAACACGCTGTTTAAAAAAACAACAACTGCACGTCTCGGGAGAAATCAACCCCATGAATATATTCAGATTCCCAAGTTTCTGGCTGGGTTAGAATCCAAAGAAATTGAGATGAGGATAGGGAGTTGAAACACAGTAATGGGTTTAGCTGCACGCCTCTCGGAGCAGGCGTA
>NW_015175437.1:173355-184667 GCF_001447785.1 Gekko japonicus
TTTATCCCCCTGCAAGCTTTGAATGTTATAAATAATGCCCAAAGAAATGTGATAAAAGGAAGAAATGGAAACATGTCAACTGCCTGATCCATTTCGAGTCTGAGCAACGCACACTCCTGGTTAAATGGGGTACACAGGAAATGGAGCGCTTTTAACTCCCCGCGTGCTGGGCAGAGTAACAATGCTGTCCTTCCCGGGGAGATTCAAAACGTAGCCTGTATGCAAAAAGCAGCGGGCTTCTTTAATGAACAGGATGTACAAAAACCTATCTGCTCCTCTGGCTAGATCTATTTTTATCGGAAAAGGAAGGAACACGACATTGCGCTTTGTGCCTTTTTGGAAGAGGTGTTCCCCTTCTGGCAAACACAAGCAGCACTACCCGCTTCTACCCTTTAATGCGGAAGGCCGATAAGAGCATTGGCACTTGCAAGAAGCAACGACAGCAGAGGGAAGCAGAGGGAAGTGTGCAGTTCCATCCTCATCCACAAGCAAGTACCCGAGTCCTGCGAGTTACACCTCCTGCCTTCAGAGCCAATGGCTCCATGAGCAGCAAGAGCAGCAATCCCAATGGCTTTTTGGCTTCTGGCTTAGTTCCCTGGAGACGGATGCTGTTTCTCTCTTACGCCAAGCACAGCACCTAGACAAAACACCTGTGGGTGCCTTCCAGAGAAGGAGTACAAACCAGCCAGCCCCAACATGGGAGCATGCTACAGACAACAGCCCTACGCATTCACTGAAAGCCCGAGGGAGAACGGGTGCGAGCACACTGGCCCAGACCCCACTCTCCCAGCTCCCGTGGGAGGGCTTCTGGTAGACCTCCTGGTGGCACCTGGGTTTTGGCCACTGTGTGATACTGAGTGTTCGACTAGATGGGCCACTGGCCTGATCCAACATGGCTTCTCTTATGTTCTTCACACAATTGCCAGGCACCTGGGTTTTGGCCACTGTGTGACATGGAGTGTTCGACTAGATGGGCCACTGGCCTGATCCAACATGGCTTCTCTTATGTTCTTCACACAATTGCCAGGCACCTGGGTTTTGGCCACTGTGTGACATGGAGTGTTCGACTAGATGGGCCACTGGCCTGATCCAACATGGCTTCTCTTATGTTCTTCACACAATTGCCAGGCACCTGGGTTTTGGCCACTGTGTGACATGGAGTGTTCGACTAGATGGGCCACTGGCCTGATCCAACATGGCTTCTCTTATGTTCTTCACACAATTGCCAGGCACCTGGGTTTTGGCCACTGTGTGACATGGAGTGTTCGACTAGATGGGCCACTGGCCTGATCCAACATGGCTTCTCTTATGTTCTTCACACAATTGCCAGGCACCTGGGTTTTGGCCACTGTGTGACATGGAGTGTTCGACTAGATGGGCCACTGGCCTGATCCAACATGGCTTCTCTTATGTTCTTCACACAATTGCCAGGCACCTGGGTTTTGGCCACTGTGTGACATGGAGTGTTCGACTAGATGGGCCACTGGCCTGATCCAACATGGCTTCTCTTATGTTCTTCACACAATTGCCAGGCACCTGGGTTTTGGCCACTGTGTGACATGGAGTGTTCGACTAGATGGGCCACTGGCCTGATCCAACATGGCTTCTCTTATGTTCTTCACACAATTGCCAGGCACCTGGGTTTTGGCCACTGTGTGACATGGAGTGTTCGACTAGATGGGCCACTGGCCTGATCCAACATGGCTTCTCTTATGTTCTTCACACAATTGCCAGGCACCTGGGTTTTGGCCACTGTGTGACATGGAGTGTTCGACTAGATGGGCCACTGGCCTGATCCAACATGGCTTCTCTTATGTTCTTCACACAATTGCCAGGCACCTGGGTTTTGGCCACTGTGTGACATGGAGTGTTCGACTAGATGGGCCACTGGCCTGATCCAACATGGCTTCTCTTATGTTCTTCACACAATTGCCAGGCACCTGGGTTTTGGCCACTGTGTGACATGGAGTGTTCGACTAGATGGGCCACTGGCCTGATCCAACATGGCTTCTCTTATGTTCTTCACACAATTGCCAGGCACCTGGGTTTTGGCCACTGTGTGACATGGAGTGTTCGACTAGATGGGCCACTGGCCTGATCCAACATGGCTTCTCTTATGTTCTTCACACAATTGCCTGGTCGTCTGCAGGGGTGAACTGTATGGAGAAATTGGCTGCGCAAACTCTCCCTCCCCACGATTAGTGACATTTGGAAAGCAGCGTCACTGGCCACAGGAAGGGGGGGAGTACACACGGCCACTTCCACTGGTAGGGCACACCCTGCAGATGACCAGGCGGTCATGTGGAGGCAGGGGACGTGGCCAGCACACTTGTGCCCACTTTCCTTCTTCTTGTGTTCAGCAAATATGTGGGCCTGTTGTCTGTGTTATGATAGAGGAATGCAGGATACCCCGATCAACATACAAGGGGCACTGGCCCTCAGATCGGTTATGATGGACCCCTTGCTGCTTCTTCACTGCAAGGCAGATTTCCCCGCCCAAATGCTGTTCCCCACTCTGACTGAGCAGCCCCCTTAGTAGTGTACTTTTATAACAGAATTATAACTTTATGCATGTCCCACCCTGTGACAGAGAAGTTGTTTGGCTTTTGCCCAAGCCAGAGATCTATTGCAGTGAAGCAGGAGCCCCTCTTATAAATCCCTTTGTAAACTGAACTTTCCTTCATGTCAAGTGCCAACAAGAATGTTGATTTTATTGAACGGGCGCAGTTGGGTTAGGAATAGGCCGGGGACGAGAAGCTGAGGTCAAGGTTGTTGTTTATACAAATTATGAGAGTACTTCCTTCCTGCATTTAAATACCTTCCTTGTGGGCTAACAACTTTCCTTTTTGACTCTTGAGGAGTCTAAGGCCGTTCCCCTTTTCACACAGACCAGGGGTCCCTTCTGAGTTGAACCCACCGAATCACTTCCCAAGAGACTTTTGTCTGATTCCCTCTGACAGACACGCCAACTCCAACACCGACATGCCAAACGGCTGAAGCCTTTCCCCCTCAGCACTCAGCAGCTCTTATTCTCCTCAGCTGGCACTGACCAGTGGGGGGGGGGGGGGGCCCGCGGCAGTCAATCAAACTGTGCTTTACAGGGAGGCACTGACCCCTCATCTCCCAGTTCACTGCTTTTGATGCACTAAGCATCCTGGGTTTGGAGGTCAGTTCGTCACATAGGTGCCCCCCCCCCTTTTATGCTGGAAACAAAACCATAAGCACCTCAAATTTCAGGCTGAGGTGAGTTTTCCTGCACGGAGACAAATGACGACCACTGGGCCACCCGCCAAGAAGATCAAGAGACACAGCAAATGCTTCGGCTCAGTCTTGAAGCCACGGCGTGCGACGTTTCTTTGTTTTTGTTGTTCAGTCGCACAGTCGAGTCCGACTCTTCGTGACCCCATGGACCAGCTCCCGCCAGGCCCTCCTGTCTTCCACCGTCCTCTGCTCAACTTCATGTTCGTTGCATCCATGACACTGTCTAACCATCTCCTCCTTTGCCGTCCCCGTCTTCTTTGACTTTCAATCTTTCCCAGCATCAGGGTCTTCTCCAGTGAGCGCTCCCTTCTCATTGGGTGGCCAAAGTCTTTGAGCTTCAGTTTCATTATCTGGCCTTCCAGGGAACAGTCAGGGTTGATTTCTTTTAGGATTGACTGATTTGTTCTTCTTGCAGTCCAAGGGACTCTCAAGAGTCTTCTCCAGCACCATAGTTCAAAAGAATCTATTCTTCGTCGCTCGGCCTTCTTTATAGTCCAACTCTCGCAGCCATACATGACTACTGGGAATACCATTGCTTTGACCATGCGGACTTTTGTTGGCAGGGTGATGTCTCTACTTTTTATCACGCTGTTTAGGTTCTGCAGAACTGCAAAAAGGAACTGGCTTTTTTGCAACCGTGCGTGTGTGCAGTGGTCGCGTCTGGGGCTCTCGTGCACCTGTGTGAAGAGACAAAGCATCCTGCGAGCCCTCTCTTGCTGCCTCATTCCCCCCCCCCCCCAGTTTCTTACCTCTGTGATAATGGCCTTATGCTGTTTGATCCTCTTTAGCTCCTCTTCACAGTTCATCGTGTAAGACCTGGACAAAGGCAGAGGTTTCCCGTTCCTGCAGAGAACAGACTGGCATCTCCCCACGTTTGCGGAGGTCAAGGTGAAGCATCCACCGGGGTCTATCGGATCGTGCTTTATGTGGCAAAGGACAGCGGAGCCGCCAAGCTTCTGTCCGGCAGTTCCAAGTTTCCTAAAAATTTCAAGAAGAGGAGGAGGTTGGATTTATACCCTGCCCTTCACTCGGGAGTCTCCGAGCGACTGACAAACTCCCTTCCCCTTCCCCTCCCCACAACAGACACCCTGTGAGGTAGGCGGGGCTGAGAGAGCTCTGAGAGAACGGCCCTTGAGAGAACAGCTCTGACAGAACTGTGGCTTGCCCAAGGTCACATCAGCAGGTGCAAGCAGAGGAGTGGGGAATCAAACCCGGTTCTCCCAGATTAGAGTCCGCGCACTTAACCACTACACCAGACTGGCTAGCTGCATAGTGTCGGATAGTACTTACAGCCTACTCAAAGAGCTGGGGAAGAGAAGACTGTTGAGCTCAAGCAAAACAGCGATCAACAGAAAGAAGGAACGAACCCCTCTGTTATCCGGAGTCCCCGACATGGGGCCTATTGGCGCCGGGGGGGCTCACTGACACCTTCCCTGGTGCCCACCAAGTACTTTGACAAAGTGGGTGGGGCTAAGTGGGGCTTTTGCCCAACAGGGCTTTTGATTGGCTGTGCAGATTAAAAGGCATCCTGCTAGAGAGAGCTTCTGCCCAAGCTGTTGAAGAAGTACAATTAGAGTTATATATACAACCTCGCTCCCTGGCGTCTTGTGGTTGGCTCTGCCTCCTGCAGCAGCCCCCCCCCCCCCGTGTCAGAATTCCAAAGGCGCCCAGGTTGGGGGCCCCTGCTCTAGACAAAAGATGGCGCATTGTTCTGTGTATCCTACTAAGCTACCTAGGTTGGGAGCAGCTCGGATTCGACGCGCTCGCTCTGAGTAAGGCTGCCACACAAAAATGTTCCCACAAGCAAAGTGCAAATAAGGTAAAGGTAAAGGTTCCCTTGCTCGAAAGCCAGTCGAGTCCGACTCTAGGGTTGCGGTGCTCATCTCCGTTTCAAAGCCAAAGAGCCAGCGCTGTCCGAAGACGTTTCCGTGGTCATGTGGCCGGCATGACTAAACACTGAGGCGCACGGAACGCTGTTACCTTCCCACCGAAGTGGTCCCTATTTATCGACTTGCAATGTCTTGCTTTCGAACTGCTAGGTTGGCAGGAGCTGGAACTAGAGACGGGAGCTCACTCCGTCATGCGGCACACTTGGGTCTCGAACTGCTGAACTACCGGCCTTCCACAGCCTGCAGTTCAGGGTCTTAACCACTTGAGCCACCACAGCTCCAAAAGTGCAAATACTGATTTGGAAATTCTTCCCAGGCAAAATGCCTGAGGAATTTCAAGGGAAGACAAAAGCATTTTGATAAGGCGGGGCGACATTCCTCAGGGAAGTTCCCTCCCATCCCTGTGCACTGGAAAAAGCAAGAAAGGCGTTATTCCATAGCTCTGCTGCAGGGCAGCCATCCCCGGTTCCTACGCCACGATTCATAGCAACCTGATAAACTTTTCTGAGCCCAGCTCTGGGTGGTCAGCCATGTTGGTCTGAAGCAGTAGGACAAATTTAGAGTCCAGTGGGGCACCTTGAAGACCAACAGAAGTTTATTCAAGGTATGAACTTTTGTGTCCAAGGCACACTTTTTCAAATATATTCCAGTGTATTTGGGGAAAGTGTGCCTTGCACACGAAAGCTCATACCTTGAACCAGGGCTATTTTTGGGCAGAAACGCACAGGAACGGAGTTCCGGTCGGCTTCAGAGTTGGCCACGCCCATTACAGCCAAAACCTCTACAGAGTGAAGGCCTGGAGAGTGACCCCCCGGCGACTCCAAGGCAGGCAGGCCAGGGGCGGCCCTGGAAAGATCAGGAGGTATTTAAATGCCTCCCCCGACCTGTCCAAGGGCCGGCTTACTTGGGCTCCCTGCAGCCGTGGGGCGCCCAGAGAAGCCAAACAAAGGCAGTTTAAACTGCCTTCCCTTGCCTGGGCTCCCTGCAGCCGTGGAGCTCCCAGACAAGCCAAGGGAAGGCAGGGGGAGTAATCTAATATGCTAATAAGCTGCACTGTCAGGGGTGCGGTCTAATATGCTAAAGAGTTTCTGTTGTTGGGTGTGGCCTATTATGCTAATGAGTTCCTGCTGGGCTTTTTCTACAAAAAAAGCCCTGCCTTGAATAAACTTTTGTTGGTCTTAAAGGTGCCCCACTGGACTCTAAATTTGTTTTTCTAAGCACAAAAATTGAGAGGGAGGGAGGGAGGATGGTTTGACCATCAATTCGTCACTCGAATTTGGAAGCTGGCACATTGCCTAGGCTGCTATTCACATCTTATACCAATAACATCCTTTTGAATTCTATGCATCTCCTCAAAAGGGGCTTTCCATACCATCTCAGGGTTGCCAAGGCTGTAATAAAACACTGCACCAAAGTGGATCCCCCCCCCACACACACACTTCAGAGGCTGCAATCTGAATGATCTGTCAATGAATTTGTCAGGGCTAACACTTATATGGGCCACAACAGAGTTTGGCACAACAGTAAATACAGCTATTTATCTCTGATCCGCACAGACAGGCCATCTATCTTCTTTTGGGGGATTTTTCCGAACAAACACAGGAAGCAGCTTGCAACATTTATCTTTATAAAAGTCCGTACGATGAGGCTCTTTGGAGAATTTAATGGCGGAAAAGTGGGCTGTGACAAACAGCACGGACATCAGACAGAAGCAGCGCTAAAGCCTGTTTGTCCGCTACAAGCAGCGGACGGGAAGTGCAGCCGTGAAGTCGCTACCAAGCATGGCAAAGGGTCACCAGCCTTTTCTCTCTGCTCTGCCAAGGCTGATCTTCCTTAGAACATGCAACAAGATGGGCATGGTGGGCATGCTCTAGGATGCAACTCTGACCCATGTGCCACAGTGCGGCCCCTGCAGACCCACAGGCAAGGGTTCTCTGACTGGCACTCGGGGAGTCCTTGCAACGTGAACAAATGTGGAAAAGGTTTTGTGTATAAAGGTAAAAAGGTAAAGGTTCCCTTGCTCGAAAGCCAGTCGAGTCCGACTCTAGGGTTGCGGTGCTCATCTCCGTTTCAAAGCCGAAGAGCCAGCACTGTCCGAAGACATTTCCGTGGTCATGTGGCCGGCAGGACTAAACACCAAGGTGCACGGAACGCTGTTACCTTCCCACCGAAGCAGTACCTATTTATCTACTTGCAATGTCTTGCTTTCGAACTGCTAGGTTGGCAGGAGCTGGAACTAGAGACGGGAGCTCACTCCATCATGCGGCAACCCGGGTCTCGAACTGCTGAACTATCGACCTTCCACAGCCTGCAGTTCAGCGTCTTAACCACTTGAGCCGCCGCAGCTCAGTGTATAAAGTGTATAAAGCTCAGTGTATAAAGGTAGGAAGTATGAAATCCCCCTGAAAAAGCCACGATGCACACGTGGAAGTGGAAATGTTATACGGAGCTGCTTTTAAACCATGATGTTAAGGTGCATGATGTTAAGGTCCAAAGACATCGGCAACCGGGAGCATAAAAGCCAGTGGTGTTCATCCAACCATCTGCAAACACTGCAGGGCAGGATTTCCCCATCTCCCCCACCTGCTTCACCTCACTAAGTGCCCCCCCCAGTTTTGTTTGGGGGTGGTTCCCGGAACAGCACAGAAGGCAAAACGGGAGTCTGCTGTGAGTTTGTGTTGGGGAGGGGGGGGGGGAGACCGACAGAAATCACCGACCCCTCTTCCGCAAACAGAAGTGCCTCTCCACCTTGAGAAACTACCGAGATGGATAATGCATATCAACGATTCTGCAACATTAAACTCCATCATGAATGTTTTAACTGTAAAGAAATTATTTTTAAAGAATAAAAAAGTACTAAAAAATAATTTAAAAATTAAAAGACCCGAATGTTTTCACAGCTTTTCTGGACAGAGCCAAGGTGCCTTCAATGTGCAGGACCTCAATGGAATTGCTGAGGAGTCGGGGTAGAACGGATAAAAGGTAGTTCTTCACCCAAGGAGTGATCAACACATGGGATTCACTGCCACAGGAGGTGGTGGCGGCGGCTACAAGCATTGGACGGCTTTCAAGAGGGAATTGGATAAACCTATGGAGCAGAGGTCCATCAGTGGCTATTAGCCACAAGTTATAGATAGGAACTCTCAGTCTGGGGCAGGTGATGCTCTGTATTCTTGGTGCTTGGGTGGGGCAACAGTGGGAGGGCTTCTAGTGTCCTGGCCCCACTGGTGGATCTCCTGATGGCACCTGGTATCTTTGGCCACTGTGTGATACAGAGTGTTGGACTGGATCCAACATTGGCTTCTCTTATGTTCTTATGTTTAACTCTTGGTCTGGGGCAAGTGATGCTCTATATTCTTGGTGCTTTGGGGGGGGCAAGAGTGGGAGGGCTTCTAGTGTCTTGGCCCCACTGGTGGACCTCCTGATGACACCTGGTATCTTTGGCCACTGTGTGACAGAGCGTTGGACTGGATCCAACATTGGCTTCTCTTATGTTCTTATGTTTAACTCTTGGTCTGGGGCAAGTGATGCTTTGTATTCTTGGTGCTTTGGGGGGGGGGGGGCAAGAGTGGGGGGGCTTCTAGTGTCCTGGCCCCACTGGTGGACCTCCTGATGGCACCTGGTATCTTTGGCCACTGGATGACAGAGTGTTGGACTGGATCCAACATTGGCTTCTCTTATGTTCTTATGCCTGCAGAAGAGCCCCTTCCCATGGCTACCACACTGTGCAAAAAAAAAGGTTTCAACGCCATCTTCCAATGTTGTACCACTATGACATTTGGACACAGGAACTAGATGGAGTGGGGCTGGATCCTACCATGCACAAACACAGTTCTACTTCTGCAAGATATGGCACTAGATATTGTGAATCCCGATAATGTCTCCTGTGACTGGAAATGCAAATCGGAATACTTAAAGGTCGTGCGAGCCGCCAGCACGGTCTTTTTCATACCTTTCTGCAAGTGCAGTGGTGCACGCGAGACTCTCCCGCTGGATCCAACCCGTGACTAGTGGCACAGTGGATATACCCAGGGCTATTTTTGGACAGGAACACACAGGAACGGAGTTCCGGCTGGCTCCTGAGTTGGCCACGCCCAGCAGGAACTCATTAGCATAATAGGCCACACCCAACAGCAGAAACTCATTAGGATTGGCTACATTAGGGGTGTGTGGCCTCACATGCAAAGGAGTCCCTGCTACAAAAAAAGGCCCTGGGTTTTGACAACAAACAAGGTAAACAGAATAAGAAGGGAAAGGTGGGTGTGGCTGGATAACCACACTTCTGGTAACATGGGGGTGTGGCCTAATGTGCTAATGAGCTGTGCTGTCAGGGGTGTGGCCTAATATGCTAATGCGTTCCTGCTGGGCTTTTTCTACAAAAAAAGCCCTGGATACCTTTCTAAATCAGCCTGTGAAACAAGCGTATGGAAAACGTCCAGATGTTTCATGCATGATGAACTGACCTCTGCATGACGATGAACGTGTTGATCATGTACTCCTCTTCGTTCTTTGTTTTCTGCAGCTCCTCCGCCAAGATGTCACTCATGGTACACTGGAGCAGGTAAGGGACTTCCACGTTACGGTCTCCGTCAAAGACTCCGTAGAGGGCCTCCCTGTTCTCGCAGAAGTTGTTGGCGGAAAGGGCGGCCACGCAGAGCCTGTGGGGAAAGGGGGATAAAGGACACCCAAAGACACAGCTTAGCAAGCGGGCGCTTCCCGTGAAAGTCTGCCATGAGCAATGTTCCCTCTAAGCTGTGGGGTCTTGGGAGCAAAAATTCCACTTTGTGAGCTACTGGCATTCAAGTTGTGAGCGAGCGATTTGGCTGCTGCTTCAATTAGTTTGCTCTGGAGCCATCCTTCCTGAGCTGAGACGAAAATGGGTGAGCCGGAGGCTAAAAAACTGTGAGCTGGCTCACCCTAACTCGGCTTAGAGGGAACACTGGCCACGAGGCTATCAACACACACACACACACCAATTTATGAAGCACGCAGGGAAATTAGTTTCAACACAAGCGTGTTGGTCTTTTCCAGCCCAACCGGGAAAACGCATAACCTGAAATTAAATCCATTAAAATGAAAACTTGGATCGCTCTACATAAAGGGCATACAATCAGGAGGTAGGGGAGAGGGATAATTTTTGGCTGGTTGGCTTGATACCCAAGAAATAACGAGAAAAAGAGAGACCCACACTGGCTTAATGCCAGGACACCTACACCGCAGAGAACGAGGTTGCACTTGCCTGTAACTGTTGTTCACCGAGTGGTCTTCTGTGCAGGCACAGAAGCCACGACGATGAACATAGCCAATCATGCTTCTTCCTGTTTGTTCTTCCCCTGGCTGCAACAGACCCGAATGATTTAGAGACAGAGATGGGAAGAGTTCCGGGTCTAGTATCAGGACTGCCCAGGATTTGGGGGGGGGGGGGAGGAGAGGGAGAGGACGTCCAAACCTCCGGGGCCCCTGGGCCACTCTGGGGGCCCAAGGAACTGGCCGAGTGTTTCCCTGCGGCATTTGGACTGGGTCTGTGTCCTACGAGGAATGGCCCGGAAGGAATTTCTGTCTAGGGCCCACAGTGGCTTTCAGCAGCCCCCACTAGGACTGACGAGGCCCAGGGTTTGAATTCCACAGCAGCCACGAAGTCCAGCTGCCAAAGACGCCGTCCAGAGTTGCAAGACTCCATCAGTGGCTATTAGTCACAAGGTATAGATAGGGGCTCTGGGGCAAGTGATGCTCTGTCTTCTTGGTGCTTGGGGGGGGGGGGGGCAACAGTGGGAGGGCTTCTAATGTCCTGGCCCCACTGCTGGACCTCCTGGTGGCACCTGGTATTTCTGGCCACTGTGTGATACAGAGTGTTGGACTGGATGGGCCTTTGGCCTGATCCAACACTGGCGTCTCTTATGTTTTTATGTTAAGACATGTAATGGTAACTGGAGTAAGGAAGGGACGAGGGAGATGACTTCGTTTCTCTTTTCTCTTCCAGAAGCATAGCTCCATTGCGAAAAGAGGGCGGACGCGTCCCCTTCTCCCCTCCTGGCGCCATCCCGCTGACCCGGATCCCGTAACCCTGGGAATGACTTTGGGGGGAGGGGAGGCAGAAGGGGCTGCAAGAACGGAGAGGAACACGGGAAAGCTTCCGTGCAAGGGATGACTGCATACACGACG
>NW_015175437.1:184678-236706 GCF_001447785.1 Gekko japonicus
CCAGCACGGTGAATTACCCTGGACAGACCACGGGGAAAGAGAGAGGGATAATTTCTGGCTGGTTGGCTTGATACACAAGAAGTAAACAAAAACAAAGACAGACCCACACTGGCTTAGTGCCAGGACGCCTACACCGCAGAGCGGAGCAAATTGTGTTTCTTCCCGTTTGTTCTTCCCCGGCTGCAACAGTGTACTGCTGACTCTGGAACTCAGCAAACCCCACCCCCCGAGCCTCCCCTCCAAATCCAGTGGCTTATTTGGGACGCGGCGGCGGACATGAAGGGATGAAAAGCGGACGCCTTAGCTTAAATTGCATTTAGCCTCTAAACCTCTACAGGAGCTGTCAGAACTGCTCAGTGTGACTATGACTTTGAGTTTCTGGCCTGTTTTAAAGCCACCGTGCCGAGTCGTTTGGATTTTGTCCCCGTCCACCCCCCCCCCCCGGACCAACAAAGCACAACCCCGGCCGGGGCTTGATTTGAGCTTCAGAAGAGCCGTGGCCTGGACGAGAGCACGGCAATTTTAAAGGCGTTATTCAGTCACCAAAGGAGGTCGGACTGCGTCAGCTTTGTGGCATATTGTTTCAGCTGAAATGTCAAGAACCACCACACTAGGATTACGCGCACACACCCACTTCTTACACTGTAGGCCTCTACTCTTCCAGCAGCATCTCTGGCTAGCTTAGTAACAACGGGTCAGCAAACTCATAGGAAATAGCAGGGATCTGTTTAAACTCTTCGGCATTTGCAAAAAAACCCCAAAAAAAACCCACCTCCTTAAAACCCTAAGCTCCAATTTTCCATTTTCACTTGAAGCGTTGCCAATCCAAGGTTAAAGTAAAGGTAAAGGTTCCCTTGCTCGAAAGCCAGTCGAGTCCGACTCTAGGGTTGCGGTGCTCATCTCCATTTCAAAGCCGAAGAGCCAGCGCTGTCCGAAGACGTTTCCGTGGTCATGTGGCCAGCATGACTAGACACCGAGGCGCACGGAACGCTGTTCCCTTCCCACCGAAGTGGTACCTATTTATCTCCTTGCAATTTCTTGCTTTCGAACTGCTCGGTTGGCAGGAGTTGGAACCAGAGACGGGAGCTCACTCCGTCATGCGGCACACTCGGGTCTCGAACTGCTGAACTAGGTTATCCAAGGGATAATGCACTCTTTCAAAGGCATGTGTGGTGCACTTGGGAGGGGCATGCCCACAGCCTTCTAGAGGCTTACAGCTGACCTCTCTAGAGAACAGAATGCTAGACCAGACGAACCCCTGGACGCCACGAGGAGGCTCTTTCGTGAAGGCACTGGCAGTCCTAGGGCTTGAGCTCCCCACACGTGGTCAAGGACCCGTTTCCTTGCACGCCGCAACAGGGTGAAGCAAAGCACCCCAGTTTCCTCCCAAGGGTTAATGTGAATACTAGTGGGCCTACTTTGCCTTGCAGGTGTCTGTTACTGAACCTACACCTGACTAAAGGTAAAGGTTCCCTTGCTCGAAAGCCAGTCGAGTCCGACTCTAGGGTTGCGGTGCTCATCTCTGTTTCAAAGCCGAAGAGCCAGCGCTGTCCGAAGACGCTTCCGTGGTCATGTGGCCGGCATGACTCAACACCAAGGCGCACGGAACGCTGTTCCCTTCCCACCGAAGTGGTCCCTATTTATCTAATTGCAATTTCTTGCTTTCGAACTGCTAGGTTGGTAGGAGCTGGAACTAGAGACAGGATCTCACTCTGTCATGCGGCACCCGGGTCTCGAACTGCTGAACTACTGACCTTCCACAGCCTGCAGTTCAGCGTCTTAACCACTTGAGCCACCGCACCTGCCTACACCATCCTTATCTTTTTCAAGGCCGGATTCAGGAATGTGGGGATTGGCTAGTCACGGGAACGTGTGGCCAACTTTGTAGCCAAATGGGAGGGGGGAGACGGGAGCGGTGTTGTCCTCTCTTAGAGGGTTTCAGCAAGTGCCCTGATTGGATGTGAGTGATCGCCTGATGCCAGATGGCAAAAGGCTACATCTAGGCTGTAGAGATGAGGGAAGCCAGGCTAGCTTTGAGGATTCAACAGGACAGTGGCTCTAACGATGACAGGCTCCGTTGCAATGGACAGCGACGTAGAAAACGGACCATCTAATACCAGGTACTGAGGTATTAGAAAGAAAAGTTAGCTTTGTTATTTTCTTGCTGCAGGGCTGTAGGTAAAAGTAAAGGTTCTCTTGCTCGAAAGCCAGTCGAATCTGACTCTAGGGTTGCGGTGCTCATCTCCGTTTCAAAGCCGAAGAGCCAGCGCTGTCCGAAGACGTTTCCGTGGTCATGTGGCCGGCATGACTAAACACCAAGGCGCACGGAATGCTGCTACCTTCCCACCGAAGTGGTCCCTATTTATCTACTTGCAATTTCTTGCTTTCGAACTGCTAGGTTGGCAGGAGCTGGAACTAGAGACGGGAGCTCACTCTGTCATGCGGCACCCGGGTCTCGAACTGCTGAACTACCGACCTTCCACAGCCTGCAGTTCAGCGTCTGAACCACTTGAGCCACCGCAGCTCCCTAGGGCTGTAGAGATTGTGTTAAATAATATATCTCCCTACATTATAAAGCAGTAAGACGCAAACTGCACGCAATGCGCCCCTACAGTGTTTGGGCGGCTCGCCTGTCCGTCAGCGGCGTGGCCACGTCCCATTGGCCACGTTGTCTGAGTCCCGCCCCACGTCGTCTGCAGCTTCGCGTCCCGGGGGCCTCGAGCCGACGAGCGGCTGTGCCGGGCGGCTGTGCGGGATGTTCCCGGGGGCTGGAGGTGGCTGCGGCTTCACGTCCCTGGGCCTAGCCCCGGCGGCTGTGCGCGATGTTCCCGGGGCCTGGAGGTGGCGGCCGGCTGCGGCGGCCGGTCTGCTCAGACTGCCGGCCGCCTGCCTCACGGCGGAGACCAAGGGCGCGAACGCTCGCAGCCGCCTGGGTCACGCCGAGGACGGGGGCCGGGCCCTACGAGCGGCTGCAACGGGCGGACGGCTGCGTCGCGGAGGCCAGGGAAGAACTTGCGCACAGGCAAGTCCCGCAAGTGCCTGCCTCCGACGGGCGGGTGGGCCGCGGCGGGGAGGGGGAGGAGGCGGAGGACGGCTAGCAGCCCGTTGTATCCCCCTCCGCAACGGGCCTTTTTGCTAGTAATAATAATAATCATCATCATCTTTCAATTTATTAATCGCTCAATCCTTGCAGAGCTGCTGGCTCTGAGCGATTTACAGTTACTCATTTCACAAGGGACTAACAATCCTTTATAGGGGTAAGGGAGGACAGCACATATAATCTTTACATAGCACACATTTGGCAGCCGACGGGGCTTGGTTCAGTTACCGCTCTTTTTCAAGGACGGCTCTTATCAGAACTACGGCTTGCCCAAGGTCATCCAGCCAGGTGCAAGTGGAGGAGTGGGGAATCAAACCCGGTTCTCCCAGTTTAGAGTCCGCGCTCCTAACCACGACACCAAACTGGCTCTCCAACCCAGGTTGGTTTCTTGTGCCTGCTCAGCCTCGAGAGCCTACTTCTACCTCTGAGCTGTGCCTGCTTGCCCAAGAGGGGGTGGGGTGGCTCAGGGGGGCTGCTTGCCCAAGAGGTGGCGGCCTGGGCCCTTGGCAAACGGGAACGTTCCGTTGATCTTCTAAGGGGCTACTGGACTCGGATTCGGTTCATCAAAAGGAACGGGTGTCTGTTCTGAGTGGTAACCTGGTAGGAGGAGCTGAACGGATAACTCCCCTCACGAGTAGAATTACCCCACCACCGGGGCCTGAATTTGGCTACAAGACAGCATGCCTAACCTGACAGCTAAGCCGACTGCGGCAGACCCTGCCCTGATTCTTATGCCGATACAGCAAAGGGAGGACAAACAGCCTTTCTGCCTCCGTTGAGCCACTTACTTGTTCTTCACCCCTGACGCTTCGGTGAACCCGTGGCTCCACACGGCTGGCGCTCCAGATGCGTCCCCGGCTGATGGCTGGTCGATCTTGAAACAACGGATGTTGCTATAATGAGAAACAACAACACACCCCCAAAAAAAGAATGAATACTTCAGAAGTCAAAGGAGAGAGTCTCGCATCTTTCCCACTTCTCTTTCTCCACTGTTATCTGCGATGATTCAAGTGGCTTGACAAAAGCGTGTTCACGGTTGCCACCCAGGCATCTACCAATACAAGCTGTGCAGAACAAGCACCAGCCTGGAAGGAAATGGGCCTTCTGCTTTATGGTGAGACTAGGAAAAAGGCCCGTTGTGGAAATAAATACAACGGCCTCTAGAAAGAGGCTCTGGGAGGGTGCCCTGGCCTTGGACACTCAGTGTCAATTTGCTGTGGTGACCTCAGCAGGGTATAATGACACTGAGTCCACCATTTTCTCCAGAGGAACTGATCTCTGCTACCTAAAGAACAGTTGTAATTTTGAGTGATCTCCAGCCCTCACCTGGAGATTGGCAACGATGGTTCCCCAGAAGGGAATAGTTGGTTTGGAGGGTGGAGTCTATGGCTTTGTACCTGTCCGAGGTCCCACGCCTCCTGAAACCTCACCCTCTCCAGGCTCCATCCCTCACATCTCCAGGGATTTCCCACCTGGAGTTGGCAACTCTATCTCCTTCCCAGCCAATCACCAACCTACCTTTATTTCCCCCTCACTCTTCAGCTTTCCACTCCCCACACACCTGCAGCCTCTCCCGTGCTCTGAAGCCCTGACTGCTACGTCATATTGGCTGTCATACGGGGGCCACCTCAGCAGCATATAAGGATACAGAGCCCACCATTTTCTCCAGAGGAACTGATCTCTGCCATTTGGAAAGCAGTTGTAATTCTGAGTGATCTCCAGCCCTCACCTGGAGATTGGACACATTTTACCTTAGAAGAGCAAACTGTTTAGAATGTTAGAGGCAAAAGCCAATCAAGTCGCATATGCAAACGACCTCTGTGTTCCAAGGCAAAGGCCAATGAGGCTGCATATGCAAATAACCTCTGTATTCTGACTGGCTATGGGGGGGAGAGGAACAGCAAAATGTTTAGAATGTTGGAGGCAGGACTCAGGCAAAGCAGCCAGTGGATAGGGAGACCCTCTGAATGACAGATCAGAGAGCGAACCAATTCCGGAGCGTGTGGAATGTTCTAGAGAAGTGCCACCACCATTCAGCATTTATTTATACGGGAGATATAACAAACCAAAGGGGGGGGGGACGACCAAATTAACATTGCCTGAAACTTGCATTGCATGTAAATACATAGGAGTTTTCAAGGCAAGAGATGAAGAAGAAGAAGAAGAAGAAGGAGGAGGAGGAGGAGGAGGAGGAGGAGGAGAAGGAAGAGATTGGATTTATACCCCACCCTTCACTCGGGAGTCTCACCCACTGTTGCTACCCCCAAGCACCAAGACTTGCCCCAGACCGAGAGTTCCTATCTATACCTTGTGACTAATAGCCACTGATGGACCTGTGTTCCATATGCTTATCTAAATCCCCCATGAAGCCGTCCATGCTTGTAGCCACCACCACCTCCTGTGGCAGTGAATTCCATGTGTTAATCACTCTTTGGGTGAAAAAGTACCTCCTTTTTATCCAGTCTAACCCAACTGCTCAGCAATTTCATTGTGTGTCCACAAGTTCCTAACATGCTGTATTAGTCTTGGGATGTTTGCACAACTCCCATTACTTTTTTTTTTGTCTAATAGCAATGGAATGAGGATTCTTCACTACACCACTGGATTGAAGTTCAGGGTTAGGTGGGCAGGAAAATACTCATGTGTGTGGGCGGGATGTGTCTGTCCTAACTGACCTCCCTGCAGTTACTCCCTGCAGTTCCCCAACTTGTAAAAGCCAGCAATACAGCTCAGTGCCAGAACACCCGAAGGCCTGTTTTCTCCAGTAAGAACCTGCCCAATTTTCACAGGCCTGTTTCAAAAGCCCTTCTCTGGGTGCTGCCAACACCTTCTTTGGCAGCAACCAGGGAAAAGTGCTTTTTCAGTGATGGTCACTGGTAACATTCCATGCCAGGATAAAAGAAAACTGTGAGGTGCCACAGTGTTATTGACATATAGATGCCAGCAGGGCTTGTTTTGTAGAAAAAGCCCAGCAGGAACTCATTAGCATAATAGGCCACACCCCTGACAGCACAGCTCATTAGCATATTAGGCCACACACCCATGCATTCCCTTGGCTTGCCTGGGCCCCCTGCGGCCGCGGGGAGCCCAGGCAAGCTGGCCCTTGGAGGGGAGGCATTGGAGGGTGGCTGCAGGGACATTTTAAATGCTGTTATTCTGTTACATGTTTTATTGTATTTCATATCTCGGCTTTGCCGCCTGTGAGCCGCCCTGAGCCTTTGGGAGGGTGAGATACAAAACAAAACATAGATAAATATAAAATAAAATGAATAAATAACGTTCCACCCCGACCCTGTTAGGGTGGCAAGCACATTTTAGCTCGCCTGTGGAGCCAAACGGACCCTATGCGGCTTCAGATGGCACTGCAGGAACCAATGTCCCCCGGCGGTTTGCTGGATGAGACTGCAGAGGATTGGCACAGCCGACTCTCAGCGGCCATCAACGAGATCGCTCCCACAACCCTCTGCTCTAGACTGGCTCCTTGGTTTACCCCAGGAGCTGAGGCTAATGAAGCAAAGGCTCAGACAGCTAGAGAGATTGTGGCGGTGTGCCTGTGAAGAAAACTACAAGAGCATCCTATAGGACTTTTATGAGATCCTATGAGATGGCAGTCAAAGCCGGTACTAGGCAGCCACGATTGCATCTGCGAGCTCATACCCAGCCCAATTATTTAAAACGATTTGGTCCATAACTACTCCGCCACAAGGCAGACCAAATGCTAGGGAATTGGACACTGGCTGTGAGGCCTTTGCGAGCTATTTCAGAGATAAAGTCTTCCAGGGCTCTTTTTGTAGAAAAAGCCCAGCATGAACTCATTAGCATAATAGGCCACACCCAACAACAGGAACTTATTAGCATATTGGGCCACACCCCTGACAGCGCAGCTCATTAGCACTTTAGGCCACACCCCCATGTTACCAGAGGTGTGGTCATCCAGCCACACCCACCTTTTGCTTGTTATTCTGTTTACCTTGTTTGTTGTCAAAACCCAGGGCTTTTTTGTAGCAGGAACTCCTTTGCATGTTAGGCCACACACCCCTAATGTAGCCAATTCTAATGAGTTTCTGCTGTTGGGTGTGGCCTATTATGCTAATGAGTTCCTGCTGGGCGTGGCCAACTCGGGAGCCAGCCGGAACTCCGTTCCTGTGCGTTCCTGCCCAAAAATAGCCCTGGTCTTGTCGCTCCGCCATGACCTCCCTGCCACAGTTGAGACAGTGAGTGAACCCGAGGCTCCGTGCACACCTTCTAGTTAGGTTTTGGATTAGTTCAATCTACTCAGCCTAGAGGAATCCAACAAATTACACTCAGCTGTGTGCCCTACCACTTGCAGCCTCAACCCATGACCGTTGTGGCTAATTAAAGCTGGCTGCAATGGGCTACAAGTTGCCCTAAGGGAGATCATCAACAAGTCCCTCTCTGAGGACCTGTTCCCCAGGGCACTTAAGGAAGCAGTGGTATGCCCCCTCCTAAAAAAACCATCTCTGGATCCGGCTGAACTGGCAAACTATCTGCCGGTTTCCAATTTGCCCTATCTGGGCAAACTAACTGAGAAGGTGGTGGCAACTCAGTTTTATGGATGACACTTCCACATTAGACCCCTTCCAGTCTGACTTTCGCCAAGGCCATGGGATTGGAGACGGCACCGGTCGCCCTCGCGGACAACCTCCGGAGGCATCTGGATTGGGGTCGTTCAGCGGTGCGGCTACTGTTAGAACTGTTGGCAGCGTTCGACACAGTTGACCATCACCTACTGATCCACTGCCTCACCAACAGTGGGATTCACAATACAAAAACTCGTGGGCACTCCATGAAATTGCTGAGCGGTCGGGTTAGAACGGATAAGAGGAAGTACTTCTTCACCCAAAGAGTGATTAACATATGGAATTCACTGCCACAAGAAGTGGTGGCGGCTACAAGCATGGACGGCTTCAAAAGGGAATTAGAGCAGAGTTCCATCAGTGGCTATTAGCCACAAGGTATAGATAGGGGCTCTGGGGCAAGGGATGCTCTGACTTCTTGGTGCTTGGGGGGGGGGCAACAGTGGGAGGGCTTCTAATGTCCTGGACCCACTGCTGGACCTCCTAATGGCACTGGTATTTCTGGCCACTGTGTGACACAGTGTTGGACTGGAGGGGCCATTGGCCTGATCCAACATCGGCTTCTCTTATGTTCTCTAATGTCTGGGGCAAGTGATGCTCTGTATTCTTGGTGCTTGGGGAGGGGGGTCAACAGTGGGAGGGCTTCTAATGTCCCGGCCCCACTGGTGGACCTCCTGATGGCACCTGGTATTTCTGGCCACTGTGTGACACAGTGTTGGGCTGGATGGGCCTTTGGCCTGATCCAACATTGCCGTCTCTTATGTTCTTATTCAGAAGTCTGCCTTGCAATGGATTTCCTCTTTCCTTCGGGGTTGGGGACAAAGGGTGGCACTAGGGGAACATGTAGCAGCCACTGCTAAGTCAGCCTCTTACCATCTTTGGCAGATTAGGCAGTTGGTTCCCTTCCTTGAACGCAATGACTTGGCAACCGTGATTCATGCAACGGTCACCTCGAGACTAGACTACTGTAATGCTCTCTACATGGGGCCAGAGGTCATTTCGGTTCCCCCGGGTGAGGTGTGGGGGGCAGGGCACACGATGAAGCCCCGCCCCCTGCTTCCGGCCGCCCCGCTTCCAGCCCTCATTCAGCCAGGAGGAGGCAGGAGAAGAGGGAGGGTAAGTTGCTTCCTCCACGCCTCTCCCCACCCCTGCCTGCCTGGGGCCAGGGAGGACCTTTGCGGGGCTTCCTTGCACTCCCGCCGGCCTTGCAGGTCCACCGCTGGGCCCCTGATGTCAGGGGGTGTGGCATATGCTAATGAGTTATGCTAATGAGTTCCCCTAGCTCTTTTTCTACGAAATGACCCCTGCATGGGGCTGTTCTTGTCCCAAATCCGGAAGCTTCAGCTGGTGCAGAATGCTGCGGCCAGGCTGCTCTTGGGCCTCCCCGTGCGGGAGCATATTCAGCCTGCGCTAAAAGCACTGCACTGGCTGCCTATAGCGCTCCAAATTCACTTCAAGGTGCTGGTTCTTACCTTTAAAGCCTTTTACGGTCAGGGGCCTAAATACCTGAGGGACCGCCTTTCCCCACACATTCCCCAGAGAGCACTGCGTTCGGGGTCTCAAAAACGTCTGGCCCTCCCGGGTCCCAAAGATGCCAGGCTGGTTACGACCAGGGCTTTTTTGGTGGCGGCTCCACGCTGCTGGAATGAGCTCCCAGAAGACATCAGGGCCCTGCGGGACCTCCTACAGTTCCGCAGGGCCTGCAAGACAGAGCTCTTTCGCCAGGCATTCGACCAAGGAGCCACACCGTAGGACCCCGTGCCCTGGTATTACTATTGGCAGCCTGTGCATCGCCGGTACGAATGGACCAAGATAGTTCTAACATCAATGCTGATTGTATTCCATTAGGACCGATCTGCTATTAAGACGATTTGTTATTATGTCTCGCCATCACCAGGGGTCGTTTTGTAGAAAAAGAGGTGCAGGAGCGCATTAGCATAACTCATTAGCATAACTTATTTGCATATACCACACCCCCTGGCATCACCGGAAGTGTGTCAGAAGGCAACACCCACCGCTCAGGCTCCACTGGACTGTTTTGGATTGCCAGCTATTGGGGGGAGGGAAGAATGTGCAGATCTGTTCTCGCAGAGGAGGGAGAGCTTGTACCTGAATAAAACTTGGTCTTAAAGGTGCCACTGGACTGTTTTGGACCAGGGGACTGGGGGTTCTGCAGCTTACCTGGCTGCTTCTTGCTCTGACTGAGGGCTGCTGGGAGCAGGGGGTGGGGCTTGTTGCATGTGCCCGCCCCCTGGGCTCTTTACTGCCGGAGCTCCGCTCCTCTGCGCTCCTGCAGGAAATGACCCCTGGCCATCACTATATAACATTGCATACTAGCATTTTATGATTGGTTTTAGAAACGATTTGTTTTAAGCTGTTCTAAATTTTTATGTAAGCCGCCCTGAGCCTGCCTTGTTGGGGAGGGCGGAGTATTAATCGAATAAATAATAATAATAATAATAATTGCAGGTCGGTGTCAGACTCAGGCCTGAATTGGGATTTATTGCTGTTGTATTGCTAATGCCAGTTTCGCTTTTTTACTCTTGCTGGCTCGGGACACATCTGGCTTCATCTACTATCTCATGCCCTCGCTGCCATGAGATTACTGGGGGTGTGAAAGAACGATTGTTGTAGTAGTAGGAATGCGCTGCCATAACTGTAACTCTTCTTGAAGCAGCCCCCAAGGAGCACCTGGGTTTTCACACAGGAGTGACCTTGGGTGAAGATGAGACTTTGGGAATAGCTAGTCGGGCGTATATCTATCAGAACCTGGTGTGTGTGAGGTATGCGTGGAATGTAGGCATTCATCTTTACTTTCCATCTCCCGGCCCTGGACTTGCCAGTTCTAACAAGGGCGTTCATCTCTACAGTTGACCAAATCTTTCCAATAAACTTCTTTAAGTAATATTGGCTGAAGGGTGGTTTCACTGGGAGCCTGACAGTCGGGTCCTATTTACGTAATTTGTGCACCACTTAACGTGCCACATGAATACTTATGCTATGTTCCAGGTCTTTCTGGTGGTTCCAGACTTCTAAAATCTTAATGCGTCGGCTACTGAACGTCCCGTTTTGTTGACCGGACTGACTCACTATGCGAAATCCGCTTGGAGTCCCTAAGGGAGAGGCTGACTACAAATAACGTAATAAATAAAGTAGAGTATTACTTGCATTACTAGAGATTACTTGAATTACTAGTGAGTGGAGCGACATTAGAAATGAAAGAAGAGACGGGTTTGATGAACGGCGCAGACTGAGAAGAAGGGAATATTGAGATATATGTCTAGGTGATAGAGGTAGCAAGCAGTTACTAGATTCAGTTTGTTCTGTTTGACAGTCCTAGCTGTCATGCTAGTGATTAAGTGATTACAGCCAGGTGTTATACTAGCAGGTGTTCTCTATCAGGCATTGTTAGAGTAGGTAATTAATTCACCTTGTTAGTGATTGGCTGGGTTTAGTATATTAGCTATCAGCTTGATAAGCTAGGTGGGGACGTAGTCTCTCAAGCTAAGGCACGGTATGATGGCCTGTATATCTCTGTATATATTCACCATTATATCTATATAAACTTTCTATGCACCTTCATCACCAGTCGGTCTCCAGCTTCTTATTTACTACACCCAATAGGGAATTGGTAACACGCCGCATAGTATGTCCAAGATGGGCCAGGACAAGCTTTTGAAAGAAAAGTGAACTTTCAGGAAGGGCCTGAAACGCCGATGACTACAGTAGGAACGGCCTTGTGTTCCCAGGTAGCAGCGCCACGGCAAGTGTAATTCAATCAAGGGCATGTTTGTGCAAGCTCAGTCAGTGTGGCTGAGAGGCAATCCTTGTGTTTACAAGAGGGAGAAAGTGATCTCTGAAAGAGAAGGTAAGAAGATATGAACTTGCTGACGGTTTTACCCTTTGGAACCAGCACGTTACGATGGTCATTAAAGGCTTATGGTTCAGCTCCTGACATGGGAGTGCTCACGGGAGGAGGAGGAGGTGGAGGGATGCCTCCAAACCATTCGAGTGCGCTACAAGGAAGGGCAATTGTGCAATGCAGGGAATAATTAAAAAGCAGCCCACTTATCTCCCTCATGCTCAAATGACAGCCATAAATATCAGCCCGGTAGACCTTGGTCACATCGGGCTTGGGGCAGGAGTCAACTGAATTTAAATAGCCGTCGGCCAGAAAGGGTGAAAGGGAGCAAGCTGACACACCTCACGCGCCTCTTTTTTGTCGAAAACTTTTCAACATTTCAGAAAGATCAGAGAAACTTATTGATATGATATGCAAGTGGGAGCCGCCTACATTGCACCTCTTTGAATAAGAACTCGGGGACTTGTTTAAGGACACAAGCAGGGCCCTGCTGGATCGGACCCACTGGTCCATCTAGCCCAGCACACTGTTTCAGACAGCGGCCAACCAGGACCTGATTGGTATACGAACGTCTTTGCCACATTTATAAACAGGATTCTCCCAAAAAACGTTGGTTAAATAGTCATTTCTTGGCTTTTGTAGAAAGGAGCGCTCCCATCGACCATTAGTAGTAGGCAGGGCTCTTTTTTGTAGAAAAAGCCCAGCAGGAACTCAGTAGCATATTAGGCCACACCCCTGACAGCACAGCTCATTAGCACATTAGGCCACACCCCCATGTTACCAGAAGTGTGGTCATCCAGCCACACCCACCTTTCGCTTCTTATTCTGTTTACCTTGTTTGTTGTCAAAACCCAGGGCCTTTTTGTAGCAGGAACTCCTTTGCATGTTAGGCCACACACCCCTAATGTAGCCAATCTTAATGAGTTTCTGCTATTGGGTGCAGCCTATTATGCTAATGAGTTCCTGCTGGGCGTGGCCAACTCAGGAGCCAGCCGGAACTCCCTTCCTGTGCGTTCCTGCCCAAAAATAGCCCTGGTAGTGGGGGGGGGGGGGAGAGAGAGAGACTGTCCTCTCTTTAAACAAAGCTCTACAGTGTTTATATTCTTAACTCTCTGTACCCTCAACACTGTCTGTTCGACTGTGATTTGCTTAACGAGACAAGAGATAGCTGGATAATACCTTACATCCAGGACGCTTAAGCATGAACTGGATAAATTGAGGTTTCTTTTAGCAGGGGTGGATTTTAAAATTACATCGGCAGTTGCCTAGTTCTTTTCTCAGTTGATTAAGATTTAAAAGTATCGATTTTTTATATTATAGAGACACGTGTATTAAATAAAATTTTCTTCTTCTTTTAGTCTTACTGTGACGCTGTTCAGAGCGGAACTGGCTGTAAAAGCAGTGTCCTTAAAGTAAGTAACTCTCTGTACCCTCTTTTGCAAGAAACCTCAGTCCGTCTTACCAGGAGAGACCAATACTGCTCCACACTGCCTGCCCTGAGAGAACAGTTCCAAGAGAACTTGTAACTGACCCAAGGTCACACCTGCCTGATGTAGCCTTGGAATACTCTAAGGGTGGACAGAACAAGAGCCAGTCGGGACAATGTTGGTCCAAGTATGGTCCGAGAGCTGAAAGAAGTGTCTGAGGTACGGTCGCCAGCCTCCAGGTGGGGCCTGGGGATCTCCCGCTTTTACCACTGATCCCCAGCTGAAAGAGACCAGCTCCCCTGGAGAAAATGGCTGCTTTGAAGGGTGGACTCTGTGGCACTGGACCATGCTGAGGCCCCTCCCCTCCCCAAACCACACCCTCTCCTGGCTCCACCCCCAAAGTCTCCAGGTATTTTCCAACCCAGACTTGGCAACCCTAGTCTGAGGCCAAAGGTTTGAGAGCCAGTTTGGTGTAGTGGTTAAGTGTGAGGACTCTAATCTGGGAGAACCGGGTTTGATTCCCCCACTCCTCCACTCGCACCTGCTGGTGTGACCTTGGGTCAGTCCCAAGCTCTGGCACAGCTGTCCTTGAAAAAGAGTAGTTTCTGTCAGAGCTCTCTCAGCCCCCCTACCCCACCTCTCAGGGTGTCTGTTGTGGGGAGGGGAAGGGAGAGGAGTTTGTAAGCCGCTCTGAGACTCCAAGGGAAGGGCGGGGTATAAATCCAATCTCTTCTTCTTCTTCTTCAGCCACAAGGCCTGCTACAGCTGCCTGTGAGGGATGGAACCAGCCTTTCCCCCGGTGGAACAAAATGTGGAAAATACCGTGGAGAACCGGAGAAGCCACGTAGAGAATTTTCTGACTTGTGCATTGTAGCATTTGTGAGCTTTGGTTCCAGGAGAAATAGTTTGCCTGAAGAAGAATTCCTCGAAACGCACAATTTTTGCCTGGGAGGCGTGTTGCGGTGTCCTTTTTCAGAGCGAGACAAGCCAGCATGATGTTTGCTACGTCTCTTCTTTGAAGCAAAAGAGTCACAACGTTGAGCCTTGTCTGCGTATTCGGTCTCTGTAACTTTGGACATTTCTTCAAGATTGAATAGTGTTATATATTGATTGTAAAGGTAAAGGTAAAGGTTTCCCTTGCTTGAAAGCCAGTCGAATCCGACTCTAGGGTTGCGGTGCTCATCTCCGTTTCCAAGCTGAAGAGCCAGCGCTGTCCGAAGACATTTCCGTGGTCATGTGGCCGGCATGACTAAACACCAAGGCGCATGGAATGCTGTTCCCTTCCCACCGAAGTGGTACCTATTTATCTACTTGCCATTTCTTGCTTTCGAACTGCTAGGTTGGCAGGAGCTGGAACTAGAGACGGGAGCTCACTCCGTCCTGCGGCACACTCGGGTCTCGAACTGCCAACCTTCCACAGCCTGCAGTTCAGCGTCTTAACCACTTGAGCCACCGCAGCTCCTCTATATTGATTGTATCTCTTGTTACTTATAATAATCAGGTTGTACTAGGGTATACGATAAGTATATGATTTGATTAATTAACGAAGCTATAGTCGTATATTAGAGTCGTGTGCTTTGTTTTTGTTTGCACGGCATTTCCCCCATTTTGTTCAGCCCTGCTGTGTTTCCCGTGTGCGTTGCTATTCCCCCTGGTGGAATCAAGCAGTGGGTCCCCAGCCTTCTTGCTGTGGTGACCCACACGTTCAAATTTACTTGGTGTGGAGGCTCATTTGAAGAACCAGAAAAGCCACGTGAACACATGAAGCTGCCCTCAAGCTGCAGCAGATCCAGGGTCCATCTTAGTATTGCCTGCTAAGACTGGCAGCCGCTCTCCAGGGTCTCAGGCGGAGAGGTCTTTCACATAATCTACTGCCAGGCAACTGGAGATGCCGGGGACTGAACCTGGGACTTTCTGCACGCCGAGCACAGGCTCTGCCACTGACCTACGGTCATAAACCATTAAAACGGAAAGATCCTGGGAGCCACATTTCACGGGCTTTGCAACCCATTTTTGTGTCAAGAACTGCCAGAATAGGAGACACTGGTGGAGGAGGAGGAGGAAGAGGAGGAGGAGACCAGATGATTTATACCCCACCCTTCACTATCAGGAGTCTCAGAGTGGCTTATGATCTCCTTTCCCTTCCCCTCCCCACAACAGGCACCCTTGTGAGGTAAGTGGGGCTGAGAGAGTTCTCTTGAGAACTGCTCCCGAGAGAACAGCTCCGAGAGAACTTGTGACTGACCCAAGGTCACACCTGCAGCTGCATGTAGAAGAGTGGGGAATCACACCCAGTTCTCCCAGATTAGAGTCCGCGCTCCTAACCACTACACCAAACTGGTTACACCAAACTGAAGCAGAAAGGAAGAACATTATTGAGATGGGAGGCACAATGGCTTTGGGAAGACTGGGATATTTGTGTTGGGGGTGTGTGTGTCTGGCACTTTCTTCTGCCCTCTGCCTTGACTAGCAAACTTGTCAGTCGTTTAGCGAGTACACCAATAAAGGGGGGGGGGTTATGGTTAAAAAAAGGGTACCTGATGTTTGCGTACAGGGTGTTATGCGCTTCTTAAGTGTTTTGCGTGGCCTTCTGCCTACTGTGTAATAAAGCCGACTGTTCCTTACTTCAATAGCTCCAGGGTCTTGTGATCCAGGACGAGTCTGGGGTTTCCAGTCAGGTCTAGTTCCTGCAGCTTTGGAGGCAAGTTTTCGGGTAACGTGACTTCAGTCAGCTCGTTGCAGCTCAGATCCACGCACTGCAGGCAAGGAAGGAGGAGAAATGTTTCAGTTCTCAATCACGCGGGCCTCGTAGTCCTTTTTAGCTGAGCGGAATGGCATAAGACAAAGGCCCCGCTCTTTAACAGCTGACGCAGTCTGGTCAGGACTTATTTGGGAGAGGTGGGGGCTCACATGACAGAAACTCCCTCACCCCCCCCCCAAAATCCCAACACGCAGGAAAAGTAGCGAGAAAGACGGATGAGATATATCTGGCATTTTCCCTGATGCATTTTCCTAGGAACAGAGCCTTTTTCTTGCAATGAACAGTCGTCATATGAACCTCTACCGGAAGTCTGAACTGGTACAGTCTGGACACCGCTCTAGCCCCTCGTCCTATCCTCGTAAGCCAAAGACCGCTCCCACCCCCCCAGCCTAATTTAAAACATTTATATCCTGCCTTATTTCTTCAGACACCAGGTGGCTACCAACACAACAGGAAGTGTCAAAGAAGCACAAAAAAAAAAGTAAGAGTTCATTAACAAAACTGAAAACGGGCTGGTTAAAAATTCACAGTTTACCCACCACAAATGCCCTTTGAAACAGAACTTCTATAAAGAATTTTATAACACCACATCAACCCAAAGCACAAGGCAGGTTGTAAAAGGCATCGCTCTACGCAATAAGCCTTCTGTGACCCACAACAGCATCCCAAGACGTCTTGAAAATGTATATCCCCCCCCCCATCACCACCTTCTGCATGTTTCAGAACAAGTCCTGGTTTGCCCATCGTCTACGTTATGAGGGTAATTACTCTCTTTAAGTTAATGGAGCTCATCTTTATTAAGCGAGTTGTAATTAAAAGTTATGAAATAAGTACGTGGAAATGGAGCCCTTTGGGAAAGATCCGGCTTGATTTAGGCGAAATTACCATCACCAACCATGAGCCATTAGAAGAGAGGAGGTTAGGAATGTAAAGTAAGTTTTAAAAGCGAGTTTGCATTTAACCAGCACTGCTGGTGATATTCTTAGGCCCAGCAGATCGCATGCTGGGGTACCAGACTAAAAAAATTTAAAAGCCTATTTTCCCTTCAAATATTACTTGTTTTTCTTAGATCGTACGGATGTGAAGTCATGAAATCTACACTCACTGTTCAAAGGAGTGTGACACTTCCTTAAAGGAAAGGCAGCGGGGGGGGGGGGGGGGAGAACCATGAGACAGCAAAAGCGTGAGAAAGATCTGAAGATGCAGCCCACAGCCATAGCAGAGACTCTGGTGCGAGATGCATGGCTCAAAGACATGTAAAGGTAAAGGTTTCCCTTGCTCGGAAGCCAGTCGAATCTGACTCTAGGGTTGCAGTGCTCATCTCCGTTTCAAAGCCAAAGAGCCAGCACTGTCCAAAGACGTTTCCGCGGTCATGTGGACGGCATGACTAAACACCGAGGCGCACGGAACGCTGTTCCCTTCCCACTGAAGTGGTACCTATTTATCTACTTGCAATTTCTTGCTTTCGAACTGCTAGGTTGGCAGGAGCTGGAACTAGAGACGGGAGCTCATTCCATCATGTGGCACACTCGGGTCCCGAATTGTAGAACTACCGACCTTCCACAGCCTGCAGTTCGGCGTCTTAGCCACTTGAGCCACCGCAGCTCCTCAAAGACATGTACAACCTGCTAAATTCTGTCTTGTGGCCTTCCGAGCTTGATCTTTAGGATTACACTGAGGGCGACTCATCGATTAACTTCGTTTTCAGTCACACGGACGAATGCTTTGAGGTGAGAAGTGGACATGGCTGTGCATACCTGAAAGAAGGTATACCACACGTCCCAGCCGTGCTGCAAAAATTGGGACTGATACGCACAGGAAGCTGGAAAGTCCCTTCTTCCCAAAATGCATTGAGACTACATAGGCTTCCCCACTTTGGCTAAATTCCCACACATTTAAGTCCACTTTATCTTTCAGGATCCCTCTCCGATTTGGGGCGTAGATCAGGGGCCATCAATGGGACTGGACAGAATGTAACTCCAGTGACCTACACACTGTCGAAATGAATGCGTAAGACACTGCTCCTTGATGGTCTGAGCATTTCGAAGAGACTTTCTATTTCACAATACTTACAGGAACTTTTGAGAGAGGAACCCTTTAAAGACAAGACCCATACCTTGATTTCAGCGAGTTGCATGACTTCCGGAAAGACTTCGATACAATTGGAGTGCGCAATCACAGTATGCATGCGTCGGCAGTTCATGATGGTGGTGGGAATGGATTTCAGTTTATTTCCGCTCACGTCAATTTCTTCCAGTTCTTCAAGTTTGGCCATTTTACTACGAAAAGGCAACGCGATATATTTTAAGCAAGTTCTTCCAACCCTGCCCTGGTCTGCGAACCCCTGGCAAGCCTGATCTCTTCAGATCTCAGAAGCGAAGCAGGGCCGGCCCTGGCTGGCATTTGGATGGGAGACCCCCCCCCAAGGAATTCCAGGGGTCGTGATGTGGAGGCGGGCGATGGCAAACCACCTCTGAATCTCTCTTGCCTTGGAAACTCCAAGGGGTCGCCATACGTCAGCTGCAACTTGACGGCAATGAAGCAACAAAACCCAACTTCCAATCTTAATCTTGGGATGGTGGTTCTAAATTAAAGACCAGTTCCTTCAAGGGAATCACTGCCTCAAAGGGGGTACACCACATGGCCCAGTGAGGCCGCAAAAATTGGGACTGATATGCACGGGAGGCTGGAAGTTCCCTTCCTCCCAAAATGCACGGGGACTAAATGTCTCCAGCGTATAACTGCATTCACACCCCTAATGTAGCCAATCCTCCAAGAGCTTACAGTAGCTCCTGTAAGAAGAGCTCTGTAAGCTCTTGGAGGATTGGCTACATTAGGGGGGGTGGCCTAATATGCAAAGGAGTTCCTGCTACAAAAAGAGCCCTGAATTGTCTGCACATATTCCTTTCCATACCCAGACAGAACAGGGAACAGGGGTGTGGGCAGGGATCGTGGCAATCGCTGTAAGTGACTGGTTAAGCAGGAGAGGGGAGGAGCAAGACTGACATGGCGGCGTGAGACTGGCTAGCATGAAAGAGAATAGATATTAGCATATTTTTTAAAAACCGGAGCTCAGAGTGCAATGGGCCCCTCCCCCTTCATATTACATGTTTTCAGCCATATTTTTTAAAAAGGCCCCAAACCAAGTAAACTCCTCCCACTTGGGGCCACTCCAGCTTGGGAAAACGTCACGGGGGAGAGGCAGGAGCCCCTCCCTCCACTACTGTAAGTAAAGGTAAAGGTTCCCTTGCTCGAAAGCCAGTCGCGTCCGACTCTAGGGTTGCGGTGCTCATCTCTGTTTCAAAGCCAAAGAGCCAGCGCTGTCCGAAGGCGTTTCCGTGGTCATGTGGCCAGCGTGACTAAACACCAAGGCGCACGGAACGCTGTTACCTTCCCACCGAAGTGGTACCTATTTATCTACTTGCAATTTCTTGCTTTCGAACTGTTAGGTTGGCAGGAGCTGGAACTAGAGACGGGCGCTCACTCCGTCATGCGGCACCTGGGTCTCGAACTGCTGAACTACTGACCTTCCACAGCCTGCAGTTCAGCGTCTTAACCACTTGAGCCACCTACTGCTCATTAATTTCATTGAGTGCCCAGGAGTTCTTGTACTGTGAGAAAGGGAGAAATGTACTTCTTTCTCTTCCTTCTCTATCCCATGCATAATTCTGTAAACCTCAGTCATGTCACCCCTCAATCGTCGTTTCTCCAAGCTAAAGAGCCCTAACCTCTTTAACCTTTCTTCATAGGGAAAGTGTTCCATCCGCTTAATGATTTTAGTTGCCCTTTTCTGCACCTTTTTCCAATGCTATAATATCTTTTTTGAGGTGCAATAACCAGAACTGTACACAGGATTCCAAATGAGGCTGCACCATAAATTTATACAGGGGCATTATGATGGAGGAGGAGATTGGATTTGTACCCCGCCCTTCACTCAGAGTCTCAGAGCGGCTTACAAACTCCTTCCCCTCCCCACAACAGACACCCTGTGAGGTAGGTGGGGCTGAGAGAGCTCTTTCCAGAACTGTCCTTGAGAGAACAGCTCTGACAGAACTATGGCTTGCCCAAGGTCATCCAGCAGCTGCAAGTGGAGAAGTGGGGACTCAAACCCGGTTCTCCCAGATTAGAGTTCGCACACTTAACCACTACACCAAACTGGCTCTCTGGCTGATTTGTTTTCAATCCCATTCCTAATAATTTCCAGCACAGCATTTGGCTTTTTTATTGCAGTAATACACTGAGTTGACATTCTGAACACTAAATTGACAATATTCTTACAATCATAACAAAAACTGCTGTATTAGTGGTTTCACAAGCCAGAAAGGTCTCCCTACCTTGCAGGAAAGCTCTGGAGGCGATTGTAGGCCATATGCAAGATCTTTAGATGGGGGTGTCCCGTTAACAAGGGCACGCATTTATCTGTGAGGTGATTGTTGGTCAAATACAGTTCTTGCAAAATGCTGCGGGTCTCATCTGAAAGAGTGGCCGGAGGGAGCATTTCCAATTTGTTGGCAGAAGCATTCAGGTACCTCAAGCTGCAAAACAAGATGTCCGGGGTAAAAATGTACACAGCTAATTCACTGGACTTGATGTTTTAGAATATGTGACTCCACGAATAAAACTCGTCCTAAGAGTTCCAGCCTGAAGGTGGATCAAAACCATGTAGTTACATGCAGAGGTCATTTCGGGGGGGAACGCGGGGGAATGCAGTTCCTCCGGGTGAGGTACGGGGGGCGGGGCACATGACGAAGCCCCGCCCCCGCTTCCGGCTGCCCCGCTTCCGGCCCTCATTCAGCCAGGAGGAGGCAGGAGAAGAGGGAGGGTAAGTTGCTTCCTTCCCTGCCTCTCCCCACCCCTGCCTGCCTGGGGCCAGGGAGGGCCTTCGCGGGGCTTCCTTGCACTCCCGCCGGCCTAGCAGGTCCACCGCCGGACCCCTCATGGGGCTCGGCAGTGGAGCTGCAAGGCCGGCACCAGCGGCCGGGAACGTTGGGGGCGGGGTGTGTGGCCTTATGACACATTTCCGGTGATGTCAGGGGGTGTGGCCTTATGACACACTTCCGGTGATGTCAGGGGGTGTGGCATATGCTAATGAGTTCCCCTAGCTCTTTTTCTACGAAATGACCCCTGGAGGGACTTTAGGCATTATAGATCAAAATGGGTAGCTGTGTTAAGTCTGCCTTGTAGCAGTAGAAAAGAGCAAGAGTTCAGTAGCACAACATTTGTGGCAGGACGTATGAGCTTTCATGAGTCACTGCTCACTTCTTCAGATACAGCTCGAATGGGAGCCCATCTGTCCTATTTTCTGGAGAGTGGAGTGATTTCAGATGCTGAATGACCTTAGCAGGCAAAGGACAATAGCAAGTGTGACTGGATTAGGTGCTAGGGGGTAGTAGGCATGGAAAAACCAGACAGGAAACCCAGGTCTCGATTGAGTCCAGGAGGATGCATTATCTTGAGCTTCATTATCAGCTGCAATTTAGCAGCGTCTCTTTCTAATCTCCCTTTGAAATGCCTTTGTAAGAGAACAGCTACTCTTAGGTCAGCAACTGAATGTACTGGAAGGTTAAAAGTGTTCCCCCACTCCCCAAAATAGAAGGAGGAGATTGGATTTATCCCCCGCCCTTCACTTCCCAAAGGAGTCTCAGAGCGGTTTAAAAAATCCTTCCCCTTCCCACAACAGACACCCTGTGAGGTAGATGGGGCTGAGAGAGCTCTGACAGAACCTGCTCTTTTTCAAGAACAGCTGTGCCAGAACTATGGCTTGCCCAAGGTCATCCAGTAGGTGCAAGTGGAGGAGTGGGCAATCAAACCCAGTTCTCCCAGATTAGAGTCCACACACTTAACCACTACGCCATACAGGACAGACGGACTCACATTCTAGCTGTATCTGAAGTAGTAAGCAGTGATTCGCGAAAACTCATACACTGCCACGAGTTTTGTTACTCTTTAAAGTGCTACTGAAACTCTTGTTCTTTATGCGTTATGTATTTATTGTATGGAAAATCATTGAAATAGGAAACAGCATGAAATCTGTGTGTAGAAATTCATGTGCAATGATTGCACAGCATGTGCTGAAGGCGGGTGCCTACAGCACCCATGCACATGCATGTGTTATGTACATACAATGAAATGTGCATGCCTGCAATCGCAGTTTCGGGACAGGCAAGAGGTGGCATGAAGTCGCACCAAATGCAGCTAAACCGTTCTCCAGTTCTATTTTATCTGTTGCAACACAACAGCACCAGAGTTGAAGAATTGCAAGCACTTCGTGACCAGCGAGCATTTCTATAACAAAGGTTTGGCCAATTGCATTTCCGCTGCACTTAGCATGTCGCGATCGTGTAGATTCTGGCATGGGCATTTCCTGACCGTCTCAGCCTTCATGTTAAGAGCGGAGTGGTGCTTCTAGTCCACAGGCCCACACGTGAAAGCTTGAAAATATGTGGGCAGCATACACTGCAAAGCCAGAAAAAGCCAGAGAGGGTCAGGGACGGTAGTTCTAGAGGTCAGGGAAGAGAAATTGTGGACTGCCACGGCGGCGGCATTTTCCCAGCCTGCTATCCAATGCTTTTCTTCCGTTGTCTCGAAATAGCCAAATGTTCAGCGTTTAATAAAAATGGAAATTCTCGCAAATGTCACACATTTAATTTGAGCACATAGCTGAGGGTATCTTTGCACAGTATTTAGACCAGCATTGCTGAGAGCAAAGGCAGATCCTTCCACGTAGTGTACAGAGCGTGGGAGCTACTTGGGGGCCTTCTGGCAGCTCCGTTAGGATTCCAGGAACTCCAGCTATTTTGACATCCCAGGTGTGTGGGGGGGGGGGGGGGGACGACGACGTGTGCCTCTTGAGTTAAGAATGCAAACTGAATCCTGATTCCTGACACCATTTTTTAAAAAAATGCAAAGTGTGAATCCATTGTGTTTTACAAGTGGCAGCTCCACATTACCTACATTCCCCCCCCCCCAACACTACCGCCGAGGACCAACTTTAGGTATTCATGCTTGAAGGTGACAACTTTCGTATTGTGGAATGTGTGGGTGTATTCACAAAGCTGCAATTCATCATCCTCCACGGGCAGGGAACGGTTGCCCTTCCACATAAACATGTTCTAGGCTGATAAAAACAAAACTGGCACTAGTTCAATATAAACCCCACCTTTCACCCTCCCGGATCGCGTGAATCCGCTCAGAGAGAAGCGTTAAAGTCCAAAGAGTATAAGTGAAAAAGTACATATCCTTGTTCCGGATGTACCGTAACACACACTTAACTAGGCTGGAGCTAATTCTGTGACCTCTGTCCCAGACCAGTGGTGTCAAACATACGGCCCAGGGGCCGGATCAGGCCCCCGGATAGCTTTTGTCAGGCCCACAGAGTAACTGGCTGTCTTCTGCTTCTTCTTCCAGTTCTGCTGCTGCTGCGTCATCCTAGGTTTGCAGCTTACAGATACACACCTAAACAGCATACTCAAAGTTGCAACAGCACAGGCATTTTGATGTAATAATTCAGAGCAAGAGGTGTCGGTTATCAGACACTGTTAAATAAACAAAATACTGCAAGGAGCGCTAATGTTTTAAGCATGTTTTTATTTTAAGTTTTTAAAAAACCCTTTGTGTTTGTGTCCTTTATAAAGTTTATATCTCCGCTACCTGGCATTACATTTTATGACACACATGGCCCGGCCCAACAAGGTCTCATTTATGTCAGATCCGGCCCTCATAACAAATGAGTCTGGCACCCCCGTATTAGACTTTCAAGATGTCACAGGCTCTGTTTGAACTAGTGGCAGCTACTCCCTGGAGTCTACCACATGGGGCTCAAATTCTCTTTCCAACATTTCCAGGACAGGACCCAGCTGGCTCCTGAGTTGGCCACGCCCAGCAGGAACTCATTAGCATAATAGGCCACACCCAACAGCAGAAACTCATTCGGATTGGCTACATTAGGGGTGTGTGGCCTAACATGCAAAGGAGTTCCTGCTACAAAAAGAGCCCTGGTTGACAACAAACAAGGTAAACAGAATAAGAAGCAAAAGGTGGGTGTGGCTGGATGACCACACCTCTGATAACATGGGGGTGTGGCCTAATATGTGAATGAGCTGCACTGTCAGGGGTGTGGCCTAATGTACTAATGAGTTTCTGCTATTGGGTGTGGCCTGTTATGCTAATGAGTTCCTGCTGGGCTTTTTCTACTAAAAAAGCCCTGCACGTCCCCAAGTAAAATCGAACAAATACCGCCCTCCGAGTCCACTGCTCAGTTTCTCTGAAGAGAAAGTGGTGGAGACAGATCGATCGAGTCTGAAAAAGTGGAACGCCTCTGACCGCTCTGGCCCTAGTATACGGATGACAGCCCCACTAACCTGGAAGCAATTTGATAAATTATTTAACCCATAAAAACGGCAAAGCAAATCACCAGCAATAAAGCGGCACTTTTAAAAAACTACAATTAAAATATTTGTGGTCTATGTCATCAGAGGAAATGAGGCAAAATGTTAAGAGTTCTCTTCTCAGATGAACTACGTGGGCAAATATGGGAAGCTTCTGCTAATGAATGAACTCTGGATTTTTCCCCCTCCGGCCTGCTGAGATGCGCCTTTTGCAAATAAAGAACTGGCCACACGACTGAGCAGTCACATGGATGGTTGCAGAAGGGTTTGTCTGCCTTTCTTTTTTGGGGGGGAGCTTTCCATTAAAAATTAAAAAACCCTCCAGGAGCTCAAGAGACCCAAAACTAGGTTAGCGATACGCATTCCAGAGAAGTCATTCTCACCGGGGGGGGGGGGGGGGGGGGCGTGGGTGCTCTCACTATTTAACAAGAACTCTGGGCTTTGTAGAGAGGGGGATTCCCCCCCCCCAGTTTAATGGTGATAAAAGAATGGGAAAACAGAACAGAAAGCCACCAGGAATTAATCGTTCTACCTACTAAGCAAAACACAATATACGTCCATTCACAAACAGTGAAAAATAGCCAAAACACGAGAACCCCGAACTCCCTCACCTGTAAAACTGAAACCAAACCAAGACTAAAATCGATCATTGCATATCCCTCTCCCCTAAAAATGGTACAGACTATCTTGGGAGAGAACAATTCTTCTATGAGTGACACCTCACAATCTCCAGAGTAGTTCAAACCCTCAAAAACACACATACAGGTTTGCACACACATAGCTAGTGCTCTCAACGCTTATACATTTGAACAGGGCTATTTTGGGGCAGGAACGCACAGGAACGGTGTTCCGGCTGGCTCCTGAGTTGGCCACGCCCAGCAGGAACTCATTAGCATAATAGGCCACACCCAACAGCAGACACTCATTAGGATTGGCTACATTAGGGGTGTGTGGCCTAACATGCAAAGGAGTTCCTGCTACAAAAAAAAGCCCAGGGTTTTGACAACAAAGTAAACAGAATAAGAAGCAAAAGGTGGGTGTGGCTGGATGACCACACTTCTGGTAACGTGTGGGGTGTGGCCTAATATGCTAATGAGCTGTGCTGTCAGGGGTGTGGCCTAATATGCTAATGGTTTCTGCTGTTGGGTGTGGGCTATTATGCTAATGAGTTCCTGCTGGACTCTTTCTACAAAAAAAGCCCTGCAATAGAAAAAATAACAATACTGAATATGGGGAGGGGAGAATTCAAAGCCCACAAAAGCGCAGGGGTATCTGGGGAGCGATGTAAGGCGTCACTAGGTGCCACCGTTTCTGTATTTGGCCAACCAGTCTTGCATGTAAAAAAGGTCAAGCACAAATCCATTAGTCTAGCTACAAAATCACCAATCATAATTTTGTACCCATAAGTCTGAGGCCATGTGCAGGTGCACCCCGGAATGGTCAACAGCTGAAGGATTAAACCTGCACGCGTGAATCTGCCCTTACACACCCGTTCTGAGTTCCTATAAAGCTATGGGAAGAACAGTAGCTGGCCTCTCACGAGGTGGGTCAAACATTCAAAATCAGCAGAGGAGTCTGAACTTTGCTTCACTTGAGACACAAAGATCCTGGCAACAACGGATTTTCCATAATGAAGGATTACACAGTCCTGAGTCCGCACTCCTTCAAGACTCAACCACCCAAAAGGGCATGAGTTCACGGGAACGTAAAGATAATCATTCAAGGGCGGGCATCTGATTGCGTTTCCGGAGGTAGTTCCGGCGCCCGCCCATGTTCCCTCGGAAAAAGGGTTTTTTTCAAAGTCTCCACGGATCTGCACACGCACCCAAGGGAGCATGCGCACAATTGCGTTTTTAAAAACCCCACAACCAACCCGTTTGCCCTGCGCCCCGCTTCTTTGCCGGGCCGCAGGACTGTGGAGTGATCGGCACCTCCCCCCTACCACGGGACCTCCATGGGACCTTGATAGGTAGGTCTGCTCGAGCAACCACGCTGTTTTTAGCCCCACGTTTTAACAGCCACGTTCCCCCCCCGCAGTTTCCTGCCCGTGTGACCGGGACCTTAGATACTTTTAGGTGGGTACTGTGGTTTGAACAAGTGACCGGTAGAAATGTGCACAGATGTGACTGTTTCCCCATTTAAAATACTCATTAGTCATCTTGAAAGGTTCAGACTGGGGAAAGCGTCTTTGCACACAGTTGTTGGGGGGGGGGGAACCTTAATGGGTTTCGTTTATAGGACTCATGGAGACTGAGTCATGGAATTGTGGTAAGTTTCAAACAGTACACAGAAGCTTTATGCGGTATTTTCGATGTTCCACGTTAAGGGGGAAATGCTGTTCAAGAAAAATTGCAAAGATGATCTGACTCCAATGGTAACAAGAGAAAGAAATTTCATTTGCAAGAATAAAAGCAAGTCTTATGACATATTCATCTTGGTACATTTAACTGATTGTGAATGGATTGACTTCAAAAAGGTTAACTTGTTACAGCTCCAAGCCCAAGTAAAAGAGGAGGAGGAGGAGGAGGAGGAGGAGGAGGAGAAGAAGAAGGAGAAGAAGAAGAAGAAGAAGAAGAAGAAGAAGAAGAAGAAGAAGAAGAAGAAGAAGAAGAAGAAGAAGAAGAAGAAGAAGAAGAAGAAGAAGAAGAAGAGAGGTCCTATAGAAGATGAAAAAGGAGGCAAGCGTGGGCCAGAGAGGCTCTGCATCTAACCCATCAGAGGGTGCGGCCAACTGCCAAGGGTACCCGAGTGAGAGAATTCTCTTAACCCTTTCCCTTCCAGATCCTCTTGCTTGCAGAATTACAATATGCAACAAATATGTCGCTCAAAGAGTCCCCTTACAGCACTTGCTCAATATGTCTATGTAGCCTGAATTGCTTTTTTTTTTTGGGGGGGGGAATCACATAGTGCGGGAAACCTCTACCCTGGGTTAGTTTAACTGCCATATGTGCAGAAGGGAACCTTAGCTGCTGTGTTTCTGTGTTCAACTTTACACAAATGGACTGCCACGTTTCTGTGTCTTGCCAATAAACAGATTTCCCCCCCCCAATCTACAGTGTTAACTGCCAAGTCCACGCTTAAAAAAAAAATAATGAAGAAAACTATTAAGCCACTGACATAGTCCTCCTCCACCATAGCCCATTCAACAAACAAAGAGATGCAAGTATTAACCTGAGACGACAGATTACACCTACAAAACACCAAACAAAACAAAGCAACATGTAGAAGGAATCCTTGGAATCGCTGTACACTGGGCTTCATTTTTGGCTCTTGCTGCGAAAACAGATAAATGCAACAACACAGATATGCCCTTAAAGAGACGGAAAGCTGCAGATTTCCTTTGTTACCATTCACAGATTGAACAATAGACCCATTTAATTTGTCCTCCTGCCTTTCCTCCAGAAGGAGGACAGAACGGCATGTTACAGCTCTGTGAGATAGCTTAGGCTGAGAGAACTAGGCCTGGATGGAGCCACAACAATTGCCCAGTCTCTTCAAACACGGTCCTGAAAACATTATGTCTGTGCCAGGTCAATCACCAGCCCAAGGATACCCGGTGAGATTTACATCAGCGCCCGTGTTTGAATGTGTATCTCCTACGTCCGAGTCAATATTTTACTCACTGCACTCTGCTGGCCTCCATCAACACACTCAATGTTTGGTCCCTTGAGTTATAGGAATAAGTGGCTTAAAGGGGGGAAAGGAGATTTTAACAGATAACAGGAAGAAAGGGGAGAATTTGGTCGTTATTTACAGAAACAACGGCAAGAGTTGCCATTTGCTCCAACGCAGGTGCAGAGACAAGGGTCCTTTCTGCACTTGGATGTCATCCCTGGTTTTATAAGAGTTCAACTCGTGACACAATACCTTGCATTTATCCCTGGTTTAACAACATCCGTTTATCCTGGTCAGGCAGGCAAAAAGGGAATATGAGGAGCATATAGCAAAAAATGTAAAGACCAACAATAAAACTTTCTTCAAATACATTAGAAGCAGGAAACCAGCCAGGGAGGCAGTGGGGCCCTTGGACGACCAAGGGGTAAAAGGAGTATTGAAGGATGATAGGGAAATGGCTGAGAAGCTAAATGCATTTTTTGCCTCCGTCTTCACTGTGGAAGATGAGAGGTGCTTGCCCACTCCAGAGCCGCTGAGTTCGGGAGGGGTGTTGAAAGACCTAAGTCAGATTGAGGTGACGAGAGAGGAGGTCCTAAAACTGATAGACAACTTAAAAACTGATAAATCACCAGGCCCAGATGGCATACATCCGAGAGTTCTGAAAGAACTCAATTGTGAACTTGTGGATCTCCTGACAAAAATATGTAATCTCTCCTTAAAATCTGCCTCCATTCCTGAGGACTGGAAGATAGCTAATGTCACTCCCATCTTTAAAAAGGGTTCCAGAGGAGATCCGGGAAATTACAGGCCAGTCAGTCTGACGTCGATACCGGGTAAATTGGTGGAAACCATTATTAAGGAAAGAATTAGTAGGCACATAGATGAACAAAACCTATTGAGGCAGACTCAACATGGGTTCTGTAAGGGAAGATCTTGTCTCACTAACCTGTTAATGTTCTTTGAGGGGGTGAACAAACATGTGGACAAGGGGGATCCAATAGATATTGTTTACCTTGACTTCCAGAAAGCTTTTGATAAAGTTCCTCATCAAAGGCTCCTAAGCAAGCTCAAAAATCATGGGATAAAAGGACAAGTCCTTTTATGGATCAAAAACTGGCTAATTAATAGAAAACAGAGAGTGAGTATAAATGGGCAGTTCTCCCAGTGGAGGGGTGTAAGCAGTGGGGTACCACAGGGATCAGTACTTGGTCCACTGCTTTTTAACTTGTTCATTAATGATTTGGAGTTGGGAGTAAGCAGTGAAGTGGCTAAATTTGCGGATGATACGAAGTTGTTCAGGGTGGTGAAAACCAGTGAGGATTGTGAGGCACTCCAAAGGGATCTGTCAAAGTTGGGCGAGTGGGCGTCAACATGGCAAATGGGGTTCAATGTGGCCAAGTGCAAGGTGATGCACATTGGAGCCAAAAATCCTAACTATAAATACACGTTGATGGGGTCTGAACTGGCAGAGACTGAGCAAGAGAGAGATCTTGGAGTTGTAGTGGATAACTCACTGAAAATGTCGAGACAGTGTGTGACTGCAATAAAGAAGGCCAATGCTATGCTGGGGATTATTAGGAAGGGTATTGAAAACAGATCAGCCAATATAATAATGCCCCTATATAAATCAATGGTGAGACCTCATTTGGAATACTGTGTGCAGTTCTGGGCACCACACCTTAAAAAGGATATTATAGCTTTGGAAAAAGTGCAGAAAAGGGCAACTCGAATGATAAAAGGGTTGGAACACTTTCCCTATGAGGAAAGGTTAAAGCGCTTAGGGCTCTTTAGCTTGGAGAAACGACGACTGAGGGGTGACATGATTGAGGTTTATAAGATTATGCATGGGAAAGAGCAGGTAGAGAAAGAGGTACTTTTCTCCCTTTCTCACAATACAAGAACCCGTGGGCACTCCATGAAATTGCTGAGCGGTCGGGTTAGAACGGATAAAAGGAAGTACTTCTTCACCCAAAGAGTGATTAACACTTGGAATTCACTGCCACAGGAAGTGGTGGCAGCTACAAGCATGGACGGCTTCAAAAGGGAATTAGATAAGCATATGGAGCAGAGGTCCATCAGTGGCTATTAGCCACAAGGTATAGATAGGGACTCTGGGGCAAGTGATGCTCTGTCATCTTGGTGCTTGGGGGGGGTCAACAGTGGGAGGGCTTCTAATGTCCTGGCCCCACTGGTGGACCTCCTGATGGCACTGGTATTTCTGGCCACTGTGGGATACAGAGTGTTGGACTGGATGGGCCTTTGGCCTGATCCAACATTGGCATCTCTTATGTTCTTAAGTGTGGGGCGAAACGGGGGTGACCTCAATGTAATGTGGAAACCAAAAATACCCTGAGATAATTACAGGAATGAACTTGAGTGTAGTGTAGAATATAAGAATACCCCGAGATAATTACAGGGGCAAACTCGCGTGTAGTGTAGAATGTAATAATACCCCGAGATAATTACAGGGGCAAACTCGCGTGTAGTGTAGAATGTAAGAATAGGCAAAGGTAAAGGTTCGCTTGCTCAAAAGCCAGTCGAGCCCAACTCTAGGGTTGCGATGCTCATCTCCGTTTCAAAGCCGAAGACCCAGCGCTGTCCTAAGACGTTTCTGTGGTTATGTGGCCGGCATGACTAGACACCAAGGCGCACGGAACGCTGTTACCTTCCCACCGAAGTGGTACCTATTTATCTACTTGCAATTTCTTGCTTTCGAACTGCTAGGTTGGTAGGAGCTGGAACTAGAGACAGGAGCTCACTCCGTCATGCGGCACACTCGGGTCTTGAACTGCTGAACTACTGACCTTCCACAGCCTGCAGTTCAGCATCTTAACCACTTGAGCCACCGCAGCTCCGAATGTAAGAATACTCAGAGATAATTACAGGGGCGAACCCGCGTGTAGTGTAGAATGTAAGTTTGGGGACAGGGTTGAATCAGGATTTGAGGTCTAGTGCAGAAAGGACCAAGGTTGAAGACTCAACCCTCGCAGTCTTTCCACCAACTCCAAACACCCAGAGTAATCCTCCCTTCTCGCAGCACCGTCTGCTGCTGGTAACTGGACTGATTAGCCGCGGCTCCCCAATGAGTCCAATTGCCCCAAGGCAACCCCACCGACAACAACAACTGCTCTAGCTGGGATCATTTCTACCAGGCCATCACAATGCGAGTGTAGTCTAAAGTGTTCAACAGGAGCCTATCCTAAACAACCATGCAAAGAAAAGTCTTCCGAAGTCGACAGTGTACACAAGGATTTTGAAATGGAACTTAATATTCATCAAATTGTTAAACTGGAAGTGACTAAGATAAAAGTTTTTAAATATACTTCCTTTAGATTCCATTGCACTGGGCAACCATTTCCGGCAGCCAGAATGTTCTTGTGTGGTGGCCATGGCAGCCAAAAGGTTCATGGACCCAGGGCTCAGAATTATGGTTCTTTTAAAGGGGGGGGCTACTTATGATTGAAAATGGCAAGCTGTGTAGTCAAATTTGGGAACCCCTGTGCTAGAGCGTGCAGAGAAACCCAGAGCAAACTACTAAAATACCAAAATAATTGATTAGTAAGCTAAAAACAATTCAATAACCTATACAACTGCCCATTAATCAATTCATAGACACCGACATCCAAACAATTAATTTAGCAATCTAACGTCAAAATTATTCAAAATTAGTCAAAATTAATCCAAATCAATTAATCAGAGAAAACATCTAAATTGTAATTTATAGTAAAGGTAAAGGTAAAGGTTCCCTTGCTCGAAAGCCAGTCGAATCTGACACTAGGGTTGCGGTGCTCATCTCCGTTTTTAAATTTTAAATTTTATAAATAAATAAAAAAAATCTCCGTTTCCAAGCCAAAGAGCCAGCACTGTCCGAAGACGTTTCCGTGGTCATGTGGCCGGCATGACTAAACACCAAGGCGCACGGAACGCTGTTCCCCACCGAAGTGGTACCTATTTATCTACTTGCAATTTCTTGCTTTCGAACTGCTAGGTTGGCAGGAGCTGGAACCAGAGACGGGAGCTCACTCCGTCATGCGGCACACTCGGGTCTCGAACTGCTGAACTACCGACCTTCCACAGCCTGCAGTTCAGCGTCTTAACCACTTGAGCCACCGCAGCTCCATCAGACTGATGGTACTAGTCCTTAAATCACTACCAGATTGTTTGGTTTGGGCAGAGGCCATTCCAGTTTGGGAAGGAGTTATGGCACAGACTCCTCCCAAGTGACCGCATACTACCAAAGGTACCAAGCTGTACAATACACACCCATGTTGTACCAGCCTCCACAGTGCTAAAGATAATGTTGGAAGGGTGCTTTTTAAATAGAAAACTGTCAGCCCTGAAGGCAAAGCTGTCTTCCACGTGATGAAAATGCCAAATCAGCACTTGTGGATGGCTTCATGAACAACACCCCCGAAAGTAGAAGATGCTCTTGACCAGTTACAAAAAAGCACAGTGGACAAATAAACATTAAATAAAATGCATTTCGCCTTTGATTCAGGAAACCTACACATGTATACCCTCCCCTGATGACCAAACCCTGTATTATCAGAGCAGACGAATAATTTAAGGCACGCTCCAAGAATTGGAACACAGAAAAAATATATCTTTGGGAGAAAAATTCCTGGTATTCACAACACACCCATCTGTAACTCATACTAGCTATCCCATGAGTTTAAAAAAACACCCTGCCAAATGTCACTCCAAAACAATATTTATACTGTCTGAAAGAAGGGCAGCAACAGGCCATACTTTTAAAATTTCAATTCAGGCAGTCGGTTGCAAATGATTTCAAAACGCTTCCACAAAACAATGTTTTTCAATTAGAAAACCTAGCGCTCCCCCCCCCCGTTTCTTTAAACCTCCTACAATGAGAATCGTTTTTATCTCAATGGATTAGATAGAGGACATCTGTTCTACCAACAGATGGCCCACAAACTGAAAAGCAAGGTAGCTTCAAGAAGAACGATAAGACCAGCCCTTACGGGCTCCGTAACTTGGGAAAAGGAAGCGAAGTAAAAACAGAGGAAGCAAAGAACTGCCACAACTACTTATGGGACAGTGGTCCGTCTAGAACGCCCAAGTTTGGACATTTAAATTGCCCCCAAGGATTTGTGAAATGCTTCCAACTGAACACACAATGGGTGTCTGTTTTCCTGATTCTGATGGGGAAGAAAAGGGATGCAGTGATGATTTGGGGGGGGGGGGGGGGAAATACCCAGACATATTTTGGGGGGGGGGGGGGGTTGGAGCATGAGGAGAGGGGGGTTTTGGGGGGGGGGGGGAGACAAGCAGAAGATAACAGATGGCGTCGAGGAGGTGTGCAAAAGGACCTTCATGGCTCCACGATCAGCTGGTTTCCCAAGATTCCCGGACATCACGATGACTCTAGTACAGAAGTTAACAGCCGTTCTGCCATACCGATTTAGTAGTGGTGAACTCCTGAGGGCCGAAACAAAACTTGGTGCGACTGAATCTACTACATGTCAACACTCACCAAGGCCAAAAGCAACCCCCCCTTCCCCCTAGTTACTTCACAGGAGGGGGAAATGAACATTTCTCTCTCCAGAAGCAATTCAGGGTGAACATGGAGGCTCCGAGTCACACAATGATCATTCTAGGCTTGCCAAGTCCTCCTGGGGGGCGGGGAAAACCCCGCCCCAGAGGCCCATTCCCCACCGCCGGCGGATCGGGTCCCAGGGGGAACCCCACCCCCAAAGTACATGATGTGCACGTTGCCCGGAAGTGATGCGGGCATGCCGGGCACTCTGGGGGCGGGGCCACGGTCATCTGAGGGAAAACTCTATGGTTTTCCCTCGGATGGTCGTGGCCTCGCCCCCAGCGTGGTCGCGTCACTTCTGGGTGACGGGGTTGCGGTGCGCGCATGCTCCAGGAACAAGCCGGGAGCCCCCCGCTGCAGCAGCAGGTAAGACTTGGCAACCCTAGATCAGTCTCATTCTCTGCAATGTTAGGAGAGACGCCCGTGTTCCCTCTATGCTGAGTTCGTGTGAGTCAGCTCACAGTTTTTTAACCTACGGCTCACACATTTTTTTGTCTTAGCTCAGGAAGGATGGCTCCAGAGCAAACTAATTTATGCAGCAGCCAAATCGCTCACTCATAACTTTCATGCCAGCAGGTCATAAACTAGAATTTTTGCTCACAGGACTCCGCAGCTTAGAGGGAGCATTGGAGAGGACCCATGCATAATGAGAACAGAGCAAAGCCCCTGCTCCTGAAGAGCTCCCTGTGTATGCTGGAACCCCATGGAGCTCAACCAATCAGAATCATCTACAATCACGCTATGCCACAGCAGACATTCTAATTCAGCACCAAAGACCACAATGGAACAAACTCTGCAGTCTATCACACCCCACAGGTTTCCCCTGGTGTGTACAGCAAAACACTGCTATACAGCCCATATGTACACTGAGTATGTACAATTCGAGGGAAACTCCTCCAGAAGTGATTATTTTCCTGGATGTTTCGAAGCCGATAAGTTAAAGAAGATTACAACTTTGCAGTCAAGTTGAGCTGCAAAAGTCCGCATCAGTGCTAATTACATCAAATGGTTTTATTCCCCCCCCCCCCCGAAGTGTACAGAAAGCAATTAATGGGCCAGGCAGCAACGGCTGCAGAGGACCCCTAGAAAGCAATCACCAGTCTGTTGCTAAACCCAAACTCTAAAACCATGAGAGAAAGACAGAAACTGAGCTGACTCCACAACAGAGCAATTTTTTTTTAAAGTCTTCTACTAGTTGAGATAAAGAAGGAAAGGCAGCACGGTATAGAGCCCAACTTCGTCAGATCTCGGAAGCTAAGCATGGTCGGTCCTTGGTTGGAAGACCACGAAGGAAAACTCGGCAGAGGAAAGCCATGGCCAACCACCTCTGCTTCTCACCTGCCTTGAAAGCACCTCCCTGGGGTCGCCACAAGTCGGGTGCAACTTAACAGCACTTACGTACATAGTTGAGCCAGACAAACAGGTCCCCTCCCATCTGCTTAACCACCAGTCTTAAGGTCTATGTTGCTTTCAAATTCAAGCCATATTGAAATCCAATCTAATCTGAAATCCGTAACAAGATCCTATTAGAACAGCACGTGACACAACAGGGAACAGTTTTGCTTTACCTTCAAGGAAGAAAAGATAAACACTACGTGTCATTTGATAAATTCCCAAACTGCATGCAATGGGGAAGAGAACATGAGCAATGATAATGTCGATATCGTCAGCTGCGGATTGTGGCCCAAGGGTACCCCAGCCACAGAAAAGCCTGGCTGTTGCACCTCTACGTGAATGCTTCACTTGCCGCTCTCTCTCTCTACATGGGATGTGGCTCATCCTATTTTTCCTGATGCAAATAGAGCAAGATTTTGGCTTCCAAAGGAGATGGCCCTTCGCATCCCTGAATGAGTTTGTGTTCTGTGCAATCAGGAGGCATGCCCAGAGAAGTGGCCCAGCCAGACACCGCAGAGGTGCACAGGTCTATGGACTGGCTCCTTTTACTTCTTTTGTTTTTTGGCTGTCGAGTTGCAGCCGACTTGTGGTGACCACATAGGGTTCTCAAGGCAAGGGACGTTCAGAGGTGGTCGGCATTTGCCTGCCTCTGCGTAGTGCCCCTGGAATTCCAGCCCTGCTTAGCTTCTGAGATCTGGCTAGCCTGGGCTATCCAGGTCAGGTCAAATGACACCTAAAGCTCTAAAAGTTAAAAGCTTTTTAAAATGTAAGAATGAAGCCTGTCACCAGCTTTAATTCAAGGAAAACGTTGTGACCTCAGCTACCAGGAGTAGGGATGGGCACAGACCAAAAAAAAATGGGAATTCGTACAGATTTGTGGTTTTCACAAACCACGAACTTTCACGGTTCTTTCCAATTAATGAAACAGTTTGCGAGGTTCGTGACTTTGTGGCATGCTAGGATGCCCCCCTCCCATGAGCTAGAGATGCCAAACTTGCAGCAAGTCACCAGCTGACTCTCCTCTACCTGTCATCCAAGTTTGGCAAGGATTGGATTTAGGGGGGCCGAATTACTCTCTGTAGGCAACAGAGTTGGGTGGTACCTCTGCAGGTTCCTGAGGAGGATGGAGATGGACGCGTGGTGTGGATGCAAGCCCCTCCTCCCCTGGGCATGGCAGACCCATCACTCTGCCACACAGGGGTCACTGGGGGAGGGTTTGGAAATGCTGCCAGAGTGTCACCTGGAAATGGGGACCCAACAGTGGAGCAGGTGGGAGGCTGTGCTGGGAGGACTAACAAAGGGGTGGACTAGAGGCAGGTGCCGCTTGGGATGTAGAGAAGCTGCATGCTTCTCCACCCCCACCCCCCAAAATCACCTCCTCCTCCAACAGTTTCAAGAGTCAGTCTTTTTTGGCAGTGCTAAGAGCTCCTCTGCCTCCAACTTCATCTCCAGAAGCATATCAGGGGGAAAGAGGCTGTTCCTTTGATACCCCTGTTGACACCTCAGAACAGCTGGGCCCCGGCAGCCCAGCAGGACAGGCTTGTTCCATGGGGACGGGGGTGGGGATGGGCTTCTTCCCCCTGGGACAAGCACCCTTGGCCCCCACCTCCACCCTCATCATCGCACAGAGAGGTGTACTGTGTGTCGATTGAGTCTGTTTGTTGGCGGTTGGGCAGGAGAGTGCAGGTCCTCAGCAGCTTCCCTCCTAGGTAGAGTGGGGACACTCCCTGAGGAGCTCCAGTAGTTTTGCTCTCCTGCCCTCACATGGGCAGGAGGACAGGTAGTAGCTCAGACCCCTGAGTCCACACAGACGCTCCCCAACCCCACAGGTCACTCCCTTCCTAGTCTCACCCTCTGCCTCTAAACTTCGTCTCTCGATTCTCTTCTCTGTCTAACTGCCTGCTGCAAAGTGAAACCAGCTGACTGTGAGCTGAGGAGATATATGCAGTATGGGAGCTCTCTTATTGGAGGAGGAGGAGGAGATTGGATTTATACCCCGCCCTTCACTCGGAGTCTCAGAGCGCCTTACAAACTCCTTTCCCCCCCCCACAACAAACACCCTGTGAGGTAGGTGGGGCTGAGAGAGCTCTGAGAGAACTGGCCTTGAGAGAACAGCTCTGCCAGAACCATGGCTTGCCCTAGGTCATCTAGCAGCTGCAAGTGGAGGTGTGGGGAATCAAACCCGGTTCTCCCAGATTAGAGTCCGCACACTAAATCACTAAACCAAACAAGGTACCTCTCAGGCTTTGGAGGGCCAGTATTGGTGTTTTCAGGGCAAGAACATCCCCACAGGTTGCCTTGACAATTAATGCCTTGGCACCAGGTTGTCTGGCCCACGGACTGCTCCCATAGACCAAAAGGACCACCAGAAGAAAAACGTGCTCTCTTAAAAATGTGAACGCACAGACTGGGCAAACTGACCACGAACCGACCCCCAGTCCATGACGAAATTAGGTCCATGGTCCAGTCTGTGCCCATCCCCAACCAGCAGCAAGAGTAATGATAAGCAGATATTGGTTTTTTACCAAAAATTACTTTTGTTGTCTAATTACCTGTCAGCTTTCAGCAGAAGGTTGGATGGCAGCTCCGTTAGCAGGTTGTGTTGCACATCGAGGACCTCCACGTGCGTCCGCTCGATCCTTTCTGGCAGTCTTGCTAATTGATTATGTCCTGCAAGCAACTTCCGCAAGCTGATATTGCAAAATAACCTTTAAATGTGTTTTTTTTTAAAAAAGGAGAGAACAAAAGAACTAATTAAAGCAAATTCACTCTAAGACTCTACTGCAAACAGTCTCTTCTGTGGGAATAACTGTTGCAACATCAGCGCCACAAAGCAGACAAGGGATCAGTTACGGAGCATATCCGTTAGGTCACTCTAAGGGCAGTTGTGCATGAAGCTAAAAAGATGCCATGCCCGTGTGGAATCTTTTTAACAAATTGCCTTTTTTAAAAATCTCAAAAGGAGCATTTTGTGGTACCTTAAGGACTAGTAATGGACTTACCGCAGCATAAGCTTTTCACGGACAAGCTCCTGCCTCATCAGATGCAATAAAGAGGCATCTTTCCTGCCATGCAGCTACTCATCTGGAACATAGTCCCCCCTCCCTCATGAATGAAATCGCAACCAATTTCATCATACCTCGATCCAGATCTCAAATGGCTGTCAGAGGCCAGGCAAAATTGGCTCAGAGGTTAAAGGACCATCTAGGGCTGCCAAATCCCCCCCGGGGGGCGGATTTCCCCCCGCTTTGGAGGCCCGATTTCCGCCCCCGCGGAATCGGGCCCTGGGGGAAACCCCACCCCCGCGTGCACGTCACAAGGAAGTGACGTCATGATGCCGGGCACGCTGGGGGCGGGGCCACAGCCATTTGAGGGGAAAACTCTATGTCATGATGTCACTTCCCTGTGACGTGAATGCGGTGCGCCAGGAGCAAAGCCAAAGTCCCCCGCCGGCAGGTAAGTCCGGACTTGGCAACCCTAGGACCATCTCTTCACATAGGTCCCCACGTGCCAGTTGAGATCCTCAGAACTGCCACCTGCTAGTTGACACCCCCCCCCCCCGCTTAGGGAAGCCCACTTGGGGGTACGTCTCTATAGGTGTTTAAGAAACACTGCAAATCTATTCTATTTTCCAGGGCTTTTCTGAGCTGCTCTGAGCTGTGGGAAAGGCACGGTATCGGTGTTTATTAATATACATGGGGCTCTGCCCCACTCCTTTCACTCACCAACCCCAGAGCTCCATGCATTCATAGAATCATAGAGATGGGAGGGACCTCCAGGGTCATCTAGTCCAACACTCTGCACAATGCAAAAGGGAATTAGATAGGCATATGGAGCAGAGGTCCATCAGTGGCTATTAGCCACAAGGTATAGATAGGGGCTCTGGGGCAAGGGATGCTCTGTCTTCTTGGTGCTTGGGGGGGGGCAACCGTGGGAGGGCTTCTAATGTCCTGGCCCCACTGGTGGACCTCCTGATGGCACCTGGTATTTCTGGCCACTGTGTGACACAGAGTGTTGGACTGGATGGGCCTTTGGCCTGATCCAACATTGCCGTCTTGTATGTTCTTATGCAGGAAAATCACAAATACCTCCCCCCCCTCCAACATCCCCAGTCATCTTATGTAACAGTATAACAGTATGGATAAACATATGGAGCAGAGGTCCATCAGTGGCTATTAGCCACAAGGTATAGATGGAATACTGTGTCGGGGGCAGTGATGCTCTGTATTCTTGGTGCTTGGGGGGGGGCAACAGTCGGAGGGTGTGAGGCAAAACACCCCTGATGCCCCCCTTAAGGGTTAACGTGAATGGTAATGGGCTTGTTTCATCCTGCAGGTGCTACTAATTGGTCTCTTGGCCTACACAGCTTTTATCATCTCCAAGGCCAGCGCTGGAAATGTCACAATTAGCTTCACGTGAGAACCTGCGGCCCACAGGATGGGAGGAGGGACGTCGGGAGTGGTGAGGTAATAGTTAAGCTACTTTTCTTGTTTTTCTGCTGTATGTATGATTTTAGAGCATCATGTTGCCCGTAGAATATTTTGTTTTGACAGAAAATTCAATAAAACTTCATATATATATTTTTTTAAATAAAGAAAAGTTTGGTTGCTTGTGCACAACAGCCCTGGGGGCCCACGGGGGTTCAGCTCTGGACCCCTTGACAGAGGGCTTCTGGGATTCCGGCCAGGTAGTTAGAGCTCCTGGTGGCCCCTGGGTTCTGGCCACTGTGTGACACAGAGTGCCGGACTGGATGGGCCACTGGCCTGGCCAAGGTTCCCTCCAAGCTGCAGAGTCCTGTGAGTAAATATTCTACTTCGTGAGCTGCTGGCATTAACGTTGTGAGCGAGCAATTTGGCTACTGCATCAATTAGTTTGCTCTGGAGCCCTCCTTCCTGAGCTAAGACAAAAATCTGTGAGCCAGAGGCTAAAAAATGGTGAGCTAGCTCACACTAACTCAGCTTAGAGGGAACCCTGGGCCTGACCCAACATGGCTTCTCTTCTGTTCTCTTACGTTAGTTGGAATACCAAATGAGTGGCTCTGCCTCCTGCCAAAAGAGCTGCGGCAACACCGCCTGAAGCAATAACGCTCATTCCTCTTTGATGAACTGTAGCCAAAATTCGTTTTCAGATTTTCTATTAACAGGCCAAGTCAGCTTTATAATACAAATGTCATAACCCACTTTTCTCCTCAGCGGGCACCCAAAGCAGCTTACGTTGTTCTCCTCTCGTCCATTTTATCCTCACAACCACCCTGTGAGGTAGGTTCATCTGAGAGTGTGTGAGAGACCCAAGGTCACCCAGCAAGCTTCCAGTAGCATGGTGAGGATCTGAACTTAGGTTTGTAACCATCACACCACACAGATTCTGACAGGGCATGGAACTTGTTAAACCTCTGTTGTTTTGTCCAAGAGGGGCTATTTCCCAGCCTCTGTCTACGCTGCTTGCACTTTTCTAGCTTGTTGTGAGCAAACCTGTGCTTCCATTGCAAATAGCAAAGGGATACTGTGGAGCTAATCCGTGCCAGGATGGCCGGATTCCTTTCATTATTGGCACGGCCAGTCCAACCATCATCCTGAAGCTAGCAGCCAATTTTCAGACTCCTAGCTTTATTTTCTGGGGAGTTTTGCCTTCCACAAGCAGAATACCTCACATTCCACTGGAAGTAGTGTGTGTGTGTGTGTGTATATACGCACGTGTGGGGAGTGTCACGATGACCTGGGCCTCAACACACCAATTCCCTTCGTTTTGCTCACTGCAACTCCCATATACAGATTTTAAAGATATTGAGGCTCCTAGCTTTATTTTCGAATGAGTTATACTTGCCAGAGACAACCAAGGCTTCCAGTGTAAAAAAAAGAGGCTGTTTGTGTGTGTGTGTGTGTGTGTGTGTGTGTGTGTGTGTAAGGGGTATCTGTGTGTTGTACTGGATGGGCCATTGGCCTGATCCAACATGGCTCCTCTTATGTTCTTATATAGCGTATTGTAAGTAGGATCCTCTTATGTCATTTCTGTACCGCTTAATGTGTCGTGTGAGAGCCAGTTTGGTGTAGTGGTTAGAAGTGTGGACTCTAATCTGGGAGAACCGGGTTTGATTCCCCCACTCCTCCACGTGCAGCTGCTGGTGTGACCTTGGGTAAGTCACAAGTTCTCTCAGAGCTGTTCTCTCAAGGATAGTTCTCGAAAGTGCTCTCTCGGGCCCCACCTCCCTCACAGGGTGTCTGTTGTGGGGAGGGGACGGGAAAGGAGATTGTGAGCCACTCTGAGATGCCTTCGGGTAGTGAGGGTCGGGGTATAAATCCAATCTCTTCTTCTCTTATTCTTCTATCTGGGGATTATGTGGGCCACAATGTTTCGATTCCCTTCACATTCGGCACTGCAACTTCCATGTTCATCCTGAAGCCAGCGAACATGGTTGAGACCCCCCATTTTTGTTTCTGAGGGGGAGACACACATGCCACAGATGGATGGGTCCTTTGATTATTACAGATTTATGCTTTGTTTTCCCCACAGCTCAAGTTACATAGGGTCTTTCAGCTTGGTGACGAGATCTATATTAATTCTACTTTATTAAAATAAAAATATATCTGGCCAGTGAGGAGAAAGACTCTATATACTGTTAGCCAGTTCAGTTCAATAGGACAGAATTCTGAGTTTCACTGCTGGAAAGCCCAGCTGAAATGTCTGGTTACTTCTGAAGTTAAAGGAGGAAAAAAGAAAAAAACAGGAGATGCAAACGAAAACTATTAAGGCCCAAAAAGTTTCAAGCCAAAAATACCTTTTCACAAGGGGGGGGGGGAACACTTGCTAGAATGCTCGCTCGCTTTGAGCAAACTGCTCCCTCAAAAGGGGCCAATCCAGAAACACAAATGGGGTCACTGCATAATGTATGCAATCGCTTTCATGTACAGCCCTCCGAATTACTGGGAAGGATGAACCGCAACTAAAAAGCCCTATCAGTCGATGGAATCAACTCTGAAATAACGACCACTAAAGGAAGCTTCATCTCCATATTTCCTCACTTAGTGTTTGGTGATAAGACTTGTTTTTCTCCTTCTTATCTCCACCCCATGATTCAACAAGATTCACCCCTTCCTTCCTCTTGGACCACAAAGCCAGAATGGACATGCCCAGTTTATAATGCCGACTCAGAATCTAATGTTTCTCCTTTCATATTCTTCCCGCCCCACACCACCACCCACACCTCTTTTTTGGTTAATACCAGACTAGCATAATGCCTCCCCTTCCACTTCTACAGGGAATTAAATTTATCTAATCCGCTTTACTGTCCTGAGCATTTTACATGCTATGGGGTGGCCAAGAATTCTGTCTCTAAGAGGTGGAGGGGAACGGAAAGAGGGAAAGGGTGGTATTTACACGACACATTAATAGGTAAAAAAAAAATCTGCCACCAAACCAATTTAACTAAACAAAACTACATCTGGAAACAGAAATCCCATGAGCCACAGCAAAATCAGAGTTTAGATTCTCCCATTCCAGTGCAGAGGTGGGCGTATGCAACAAAAAAATTATCTTGCAAAGGAGGAAGATTATTCTTGTCTGCCACCTGCCCTATATATTCTGTGTGACTGTACAGTTTTAATCAGGAGACACACTTGCCCCATCGCTGACCCTTCTTCTCAGTCACAGATCCCCAAATTACTCAGCGCAGCAGATGACGCTTTCTCCACCCATTTAGATATTGGAAAAATGCAGGCAAAGAGAGACAGAATTCACGATCTTCCTCTTCCTTGGCATTACGGATTGCACATCCGCCCATTATCTGACCAGAAAATACGGGTCAGTGGGGCCGCTGTGCCAAAATAATCAATAAAAGGCTAGGTTTTCCCTTGACGGATGTTGTCAGACAATCTGCGTGAGTGCCAGTATTAACAGTTGTCTCAGTGTGAGGATTGGCTGCATTGCGCAGTTGAGGACACAAGTCGATAAACTTGATTTTACTACTAAAAGCCAGCATATGAGGCCGGGCGTGGTCCGCTAGGTTTGTTTCTCCTTTCGGTTATCATCTCAGTGTTGCAACAACAACTGACAGCTTACGTCCTTTCCCTCTTAAATTTACTGTTGGGAGGTACCTATTCATCACCAAAAAACACAGGGTGGGATCATAACGAGAGATTTCTCGTTTCACACCAACTGCGTTACCAACACTACGTGATTTAGCAGGCAACGGCCTCTGCCAGAGGGAGCAACACCACTCAGGGCCAAGGCTCCCTCTAAGCCGTGGAGTCCTGTGAGCAAAAATTCTATTTTGCGAGCTACTGGCATTAAAGTCGTGAGTGAGCGATTTAGATACTGCATCAATTAGTTTGCTCTGGAGCCCTCCTTCCTGAGCGAAGACAAAAATGTGCGAGCCAGAGGCTAAAGAACTGTGCGCTAGCTCACACTAACTCAGCTTAGAGGGAACACTGCTCTGGAACCCTCCTTCCTGAGCTAAGACAAAAATGTGTGAGCCGGAGGCTAAAAAACTGTGCGCTAGCTCACACTCACTCAGCTTAGAGGGAACACTGCTCTGGAACCCTCCTTCCTGAGCGAAGACAAAAATGTGCAAGCCAGCTCACACTAACTCAGTTTAGAGGGAACACTGCTCTGGAGCCCTCCTTCCTGAGCGAAGACAAAAATGTGCGAGCCAGAGGCTAAAGAACTGTGTGCTAGCTCACACTAACTCAGCTTAGAGGGAACACTGCTCAGGAACCCTCCTTCCTGAGCGAAGACAAAAATGTGCGAGCCAGAGGCTAAAGAACTGTGCGCTAGCTCACACTAATTCAGCTTAGAGGGAACACTGCTCAGGAACCCACCTTCCTGAGCGAAGACAAAAATGTGCGAGCCAGAGGCTAAAGAACTGTGCGCTAGCTCACACTAACTCAGCTTAGAGGGAACACTGCTCAGACCATGCTGTTATTTTGCAAAAAAAGAACACAAATTAGATCTGAGTGAAAATACCATCATGGCTATTCTCATTTCTGCAATCCAAGACTTTCCCAGTGAAATGTCAGAATAAGAAGTTTGAGTCCAGTGGCACCTTTAAGACCAACAAAGTTTTATTCTGAGCGGGGGGGGGGGGGGTGGGAGAAAAAACCCGCAGGGAACTCATTAGCATAATAGGCCACACCCCTGGCAGCACAGGTCATTGGCCTATTAGGCCACACCCCCATGCCTTCCCTTGGCTTGCCTGGGTGCCCCGCGGCTGCAGGGAACCCAGGCAAGCTGGCCCTTGGACAGGCTGGGGAAGGCATTGGGAGGCCTGGCCTGCCCGCCTTGGAGTCACAGGGGGGCGTCGCTCTCCAGGCCTTCCCTGTGTAGCCAGGCACGCAGAGGTTTTGGCTGTAGTTGGCGTGGCCAACTCTGAAGCCAGCTGGAACTCCGTTCCTGTGTGTTCCGGCCCCCAAAATAGCCCTGATTCTGAATATAAACTTTTGTGTGCATGCGCACCTCTTCAGAGACCTATCTGAAGAAGCGTGCATACACACGAAAGCTTCTACCCAGAATTAAACTTTGTTGGTCTTAAAATTGACACTGGACTCAAACTTTGTTCTGCTGCTTCAGACCACCTGAATCTATTTTAAAAAAACCAATTACTGAGCTGGGGAAACTGTGAAAAAAAGACTGCAACAGATGACGCAAGACATGCAGCGAAACACCGCTACCCGTGCTCACATACTACAATCCTGATTGGCGGGGGAAAGCTGTAATGCCTCTAGCATGCCATACGCTATCTAAGAACTGCATATACATACAGTCTAATATGCAGCCAAGTTTGTATGCTTCTGCGATTGCATACAAACAGTGCTTAGATAGTGTTTTGAATTCAGTGTTCCTGGACCGTAAGAAGAGCCAGGGCTCTTTTTGCAGAAAAAGCCCAGCAGGAACTCATTAACATAATAGGCCACACCCAACAGCAGGAACTCATTAGCATATTGGGCCACACCCCTGACAGCACAGCTCATTAGCACATTAGGCCGCACCCCCATGTTACCAGAAGTGTGGTCATCCAGCCACACCCACCTTTTGCTTGTTATTCTGTTTACCTTGTTTGTTGTCAAAACCCAGGGCCTTTTTTTGTAGCAGGAACTCCTTTGCATGTTAGGCCACACACCCCTAATGTAGCCAATCCTAATGAGTCTCTGCTGTTGGGTGTGGCCTGTTATGCTAATGAGTTCCTGCTGGGCGTGGCCAACTTGGGAGCCAGCCGGAACTCCGTTCCTGTGCGTTCCTGCCCAAAAATAGCCCTGGGAAGAGCCATGCTGGATCAAACCCAAAAGGCCCATCTCATCCAGCATTCTGTTCACAGAGTGGCTGACCGGTTGCCGCTTGGAAGCCCCAGCAGTATGACCGAATCCTCACGCCTGTGCTCCCCAGGGAACCGCAACTTTCATTTCAGAAAGAGACAAGTACACTTTCTTGCCCTCAAAGATCGGTTTGGATACATGTGCATAACAGGGTTATTTTTGGGCAGGAACGCACAGGAACGGAGTTCCGGCTGGCTCCCAAGTTGGCCACGCCCAGCAGGAACTCATTAGCATAATAGGCCACACCCAACAGCAGGAACTCATTAGGATTGGCTACATTAGGGGTGTGTGGCCTAACATGCAAAGGAGTTCCTGCAACAAAAAAAGCCCTGGGTTTTGACCACAAACAAGGTAAACAGAATAAGAAGCAAAAGGTGGGTGTGGCTGGATGACCACACTTCTGGTAACATGGGGGTGTGGCCTAATAGGCTAATGAGTGGAGCACTCAGGGGTGTGGCCTAATATGCTAATGAGTTGCTGCTGCTGGGTGTGGCCTAATATGCGAATGAGTTGCTGCTGGACTTTTTCTACAAAAAAAGCCCTGTGCATAACACTCGGTAAAACGCTGGAAGCCCCAGGGAGGAGAGAGGTTCCTATTTTTCCTGGCTAAAAGAGGGGTGTAAACCGAATGGGCCGTGTCATATACACACACGCACATATATATATACACCGTGTCATATATACAGAGCTGTCTGTGGCAGCTGCTAAGCCAGTTTTAGAAACAGGCAAGTTCTTAGACATTTGGTTTTAGCCCATTAAACCTCACCTGCACCAACTGGAGCAAAAAGGAAGAGAAAGTGCAAGATGTTTATCCCCCATAAAATGGAAATGTACTGAAAAACTCAGCATGTGGGGAGGGGTGTGTGTTAAATCACCTGAGCATTAAATAATGCATCAAAGCACAGATCTCTATGATGTTCGGCACATGACCATTCAGAGCAAAACAAGACAGGTATACCTTTCGTCAATACGAATGATCGTTCAAGAGAATTAATGCGCATGCAGCTGTTTCATTTTAATTGCTTTCCATCTTCAGGTCTCAACAAGATCCTGTTTTCTTCCTAGAAGTCTACCCACATGGCACCTTCGCCACTCAGCTTTCCCCTCCGCTGCTCTACGAACTGATCAGAATCAGTTCAGATATCTGACCAGCAGCCAAACAGGAACTCTTTTGAGACGCTCCCCCACGTCTGCAATATGTTTACAGACCAAGGACTCTGCAAGAGAAGCTACCGTGCCATGAACAATTTGCTTTCATGCAGCCTTCTGCTCCCAGACCATCCATCATCTAATCCATTTGTTAAGCATCGCGGTATATATTTCAGGCAGAGATTGTTTTTGCTATGCAGTCACAGAGCAGGATCTCCCACTCGGACCTTTTGGGCCCCTCCAAAAAACTAAGGAAAAGAACAGCAGTGCATTTTTGTCAACAGCTTGGTGCCGGTAAAAACTATTACAACATTAGAAAGGAAGAGGTCTGCACCTTTGAAACGATGCACGTGCTGCTTTAGAACTTCTGTTTGGAAATCAAAGAGACCCGGGCGTTTTGTTTTGCTTTTGTCCGCATGAAAGCATAGAAGGACCGGAGGTTCAGAAACATCAAACAGAAGATCAAAGCACCCCCTTGTCCATCAGGAAAGGAAACCAAACACTGACTCGGCAATTAGTTCCCAATTGTGCATCTGGTTCCCGGTTGTGTAACTTTCGTCTGCGAGGACTCACCGGGCAGGCAGCTCACGAATCTGATTGTGGCCCATATCAAGGACTTCTAGCTTCCGACTATCGCAAACCCATTCAGGAAGACTCTCAAGGTGGTTTCTGCAGAGTGATAGAGAGAGAGAGAGAGAGAGAGAGCAAAACAAGTCACAGTGTCAACTGATTTCAGGGACACGGAAGCACACGACTAACACACATGTTTTAAAACAGCAGACAGACAACACGACAAACTGTTTGGGACTCTTGCGTTAACGCTCCCACTACCTTGCCAAGTGGAATTATCTGCTGGTTTTGACCCAGCCATGCTATGGTGTTCATCAGGGCTCTTTTTATAGAAAAAGCCCAGCAGGAACTCATTAGCATAATAGGCCACACCCAACAGCAGAAACTCATTAACATATTAGGCCACACCCCCGACGACACAGCTCATTATCACATTAGGCCGCACCCCCATGTTACCAGAAGTGTGGTCATCCAGCCACACCCACCTTTCCCTTCTTATTCTGTTTACCTTGTTTGTTGTCAAAACCCAGGGCCTTTTTTTGTTGCAGGAACTCCTTTGCATGTTAGGCCACACACCCCTAATGTAGCCAATCCTAATGAGTTTCTGCTTTTGGGTGTGGCCTATTATGCTAACGAGTTCCTGCTGGGCGTGGCCAACTCGGGAGCCAGCCAGAACTCCGTTCCTGTGCGTTCCTGCCCAAAAATAGCCCTGCTTATTTGGTCATTTCCTTGTTCATAAATTCCTTAGCTAGTTCCCTATGCTCTTCTAATGTTAGATCATTCTAGATGTATCTGAAGGGGGGGGGGCGTTTGATGCCAACATTAACTGGAACAACATTCAATTTTGTTAAGTGTTTCCATTCAAAAGGGAAGCTCTCCGTTTAGGTTTACACAGTAAATAACTTAAAGATTTGCCAGTACAGCTTTTGAACACTTACTCATTGATAGCTTCTTCAAAGACTTTGTTGAGCAACAAGAAATAATCAGAAGAGGCCACAGAGATGTAGCTACAGCCCAATTAATTACAGAACTGTGACCGGGAAGATCTGCATTCATTACTTAAGTACTGTATTTACTAGGAAAAAACCCACCACTTGAGCTCATGAGTCTATATATATCCTACTAAATTGCGTTCCATTTATTTATTTACTATCCTGATTGACCTCCTTTCAACTGTAGTGGCTCCAAAGGAGGAGGCTGAAGGAGGTTCCTTAGTCATTCCTTATTCTTGACTTATTCATGAATACAACCAAGAACACTGCGGAGAGTTTGAAAGCTCTGAACCCCAAAATAAGGTTCAGACCACCATAAATCATATACCCCCACGTCCAGGGGACTCTTCCCTTCGAGGTGACATATGCTGCTTCCAGGTCCAAAGCCCGGTTCTCATGCCAGGTGCTCCAAACGGGGAAGCCCCCAGGACAAACACACATGTGGACACTGTGGCCAGGCTGCACCCCAAAACAATCTTTGGACCTCCCCAAATGACACATTCCCACACTCTGGAGACTGTCCCCTGCAAGAGGACATACAGTGGTGCCCGGTCCAAACACTGGCTCTGGCAACACAAGCTTCTGTTTGGGTTCCCCTCCAAGAGGCCTGTATTTCAAAGAAGATTTGAAGAAGGAACTGCACAACTCCATGACCTCGGGACCCCAAAATAAGCTTTAGACCACCACATATCATACACCTGCAGGTTCTGGGGACTCTTCCCCTCTAGAGGATATATGCTCTTTCCTGGTCCAAAGTGCGGTTCTTGTGCCAGCTGCTCCAAAGTGAGGTCATCCCCCCCTGGACAGTGTTTCCAAGCATCTACAGAAAGGTGCACGCACATTGGAATGCATTCGCTATGAAAATATCTTTCAAAGGACTCTAAAATAAACACCATGCTAATCAAACACAATCCTCGAGGGGGAGGGGAGAAGATTCATGCACCACAGACCTTTTCAGTATGCAATCTTATTATGGAAGCAAGTCATTAAAATAGTCTCAGAGATATTGTGAAATCAAGGACTGCGCGTTACTATGCTCGCAGGAATAAGGAAACCTTTGCTTTGCCCCAATAAATCACAACCGCTTATCCCTGCAAACATCGTGATGAGCTTCTGGCACGCAACTGCATTGACTCATGTGTTTCTATCCTTCAAGTCACCAGCAACACCCTCCGGCAACACCCCCTGTGTGTCTCTGCGGGGTAACGGTCTGTTGGCTCTTTGTGGCAGGCAGAAAGGGGGGATTGCTCTTTAAAAAAAAAAAACACCTCTCCAAAAGGGCACACAGCCCTCTCTGCTGACAATCAGGTTGTAATCCCGGTGGGCAAATCCTGCAGGCTTAGTGACATCTGCCCACCCTGTTCGGATCGTGCACATGGAAGGAGAGCACTTTTGTGTTTTCAAACCTGTGATTAGAACGTCTTAGTAGATGTTTCAAGAGATGGGGAGGCGGGGGAATGGAGTGACGGAAAGAGACAAAAGGGTTAGAGATGCAAGGGTCGATTCGTCCTTTCTATGTGCCTTCCCTTTCACTCCCTTCCCCAGGGTCTTGTTAATAGAGGCCAGCTTTTACACTCTTATTTGAAGTGGCTTTTTACTTAGTGCTGCCGATGAAGTCTTGCAATTCACCTGAGTCTAAGAACAAATACAACGACCACACAAGCCCCGGCTGGCTAAAGGCCCCGGCTGAATCAACACAGGGTGGCAAAACCGGCCCTCGTGTTTATTATTTTTATTTGAATGCTAACAGATCAAGGCTATTGTTTGGCTGTTATTTCTCTCCTGGGCTCAAAATGTCAACGCACTTTCACTGGTAAACAGAATTCACGTGAAAACAAAAGCAGCCGTTCCAACGAAGAAGGGGGACTTTTCTTGTTGAAGTGCAACGTGCAAAGCCTTATTTCCTAAAAGGTGCTATAATATATATTAAAGGGCTGGAGCAGAGGGTGTGTCTGCTTGCTCAGTGGTGAAGGTGGAGACCTGGCTTCATTCCTTGAGGGCCTTGGCCAGGTGATGCGTCGGGAGTTCTGTGGCACGGGGGTCCCCTCTGCTTTCTCAGATTTCACTGACCAGGAAGGTGGGAGACCAATTCAGGCAAAGACTTCTGCGGGGTCGTCAACCTTTTCGAGCACCAACAGGCACATCTGGAATGCTGACACGACATGGTGGACACAGGCGCAAAACGCCTTCCACGGGAGGCGGAGGCGGCCACAAAACGACGGTCACAGCTTAACTTTGGTAACACAGAGCAGATCAGGGGTGTCAAACATAAGGCCCGGGGGGCCGGAACCGGTCCGTCCAGGGCTCTTATGTGGCCCGCGAGCAACTAGTGCAAGGGAGGGAACAGGGGACCGTTCGGGGGGGTGGGCACAGCCACTCCAATTGTGGCTTCACCATGGTGGAACAACCTCGTCTGCAGCAGTCAAGCAGTGTGGGAGCATCTGCCCAGTGCTGTCTCGCTGGCTCTCCAGTCCGCCCATGTGGGTTTTCTTTTGCACCTCCTTCCCAGCCCATGGAGCCTCACAGTGAGGATACACCAACTTGGAGCTTACCAGCTGCTGTCCTTTATACAGTTTTATACCTCTGGTGCCTAGTATTACCATTACGTTTTATGGCACACACAGCCTGGCTGGACATAGTGACATTTATGTCAGATCTGGCCCTTGTAACAAATGACGCTTCTACGCTTCTGGTGTAGATCCTTGGGCTGGGGTGGCAGCTGCTGCCAAAGCAACCTTTCAAAAAAATCTGCACTGCCAGTCAAATCTCCAACGGCCAATCAGAAGCCTCGCTGGGCAAAAGCCCCACCTGGCCCCGCCCACTCCCTAAAAACTCTCGGTGAGCTTCAGAAAAGGGGCCAGCGGGCTCCATGACACCCACGTTGGGGGTCTCTGGACTACAGCATGAAGGGTTCACGGTGTTGAGAAATGGACTAAGTTATGGTTTCAGCAACGGCTTTCTCCCTGCACACACACACACCCCGGTCCCAAACAGTCATGGGGAGCTGCTATTTGTCCTGCTGTGAAAAACTTAAGTGTTCTTGATATAAATACACAGAGGTTTTCCCAGCTACGTAGACAGTTCTTTCAGGGTTAAAAAGTGATTCGTATAGCATCACCTGGCTCTCAACTATTGAAACTAAGACCCAACAATTGGGTTTTTCAACTGATTTTTTTCTCCCCTTTAAGAATCTGCCATCTTTGGAATCATTAAACAAAGGCTTCTGGACCTAGAATTTCATAAACTCATCATCGAGCTTTCACATTAGCGCAATTTAATATTTTCCTTCAAAAATATTAACTGGTCAGTGTAACAAAGTCCCTTGCCATGAAAGGAAGTGTATCTGACCTTTAAAATCGATAGATTCATTCCATCGCATCATCTTGGACAGCCAATTGCACCCAGGTCCACCTAAGAAACTCCTTTCCTCTCCACTATAACTCCAAACATTGTATTAACAACAATGGAATAATACAACGTTTATTAAATGAGACAAATCCGGACATCACAGCTCTGGTTGCTAAATTCTTGGCTGAAGCGGTCAAAGATAGACACAAGCTCTCTGTAGGATTAGCCTTATTTTGTTATCTCTGTAATACCCTCTTGCTCATATTTTATCACACCATGGATTTTATTATGCCGTTACAGGTATTTTGATTTGATTTGAGGTAGACAGTGAGGAATTTCACATTACCCTTTTTAACCCGTTTTGGATCCGTCATGGAGTAAACCGGTATAGGGCTGCCATTTCACACATGGCTTTCCCCTTCCGGTAAAGAGCTGGATCTGAAGCGGTTTGCCATTTCAGACTGCACCGCTTTCTCCCGGCTGTTTTTCGCCCACGCGGGCGATCTCCGGCTTTTTTTTTTTTTGAACGTTCGCTTTATAGCGCTATACCACTACAACAAAACCCCCCAGCCATTCCAATGGCATTGATATACTGCTGTTCCGTTATAGAGCTATAATATAGTGAACGTTTTTTTAAAAAAGCAAGCTGGATATTGCCCGCGCGGGCGAAAAACGGCGGGAAAAGGCACATCGGAACAGGGAGAGGAAACTGAAGACTACTTGGAAGCGGTTGACAGACAAAACGCTTCAGCCCCGTTTCCTAAACGGGACAGAAGTGTTTGTGTCTGAAATTACAAATATATTCCGGTAGGGAACCGGTTCTAAAACGGTTCTGTCTGAAATGACAGACCAGAAACCGTTTGGGAACCGTTCCTCTTCCGGATTATATCGTCTGTCTGAAATTCCTCAGTGTCTTCCTGGGGTTGCTTCAGATCAGGGAACAAGGTACGAGGGGAAAAGGCC